>NC_074667.1:61858565-61921785 GCF_029448725.1 Salvelinus fontinalis
GTCTCCTCCTCAGTATACAGCTAAACATATCTACTGTCTCCTCCTCCTCAGTATACAGATAAACATATCTACTGTCTCCTCCTCAGTATACAGCTAAACATGTCTACTGTCTCCTCCTCCTCCTCAGTATACAGCTAAACATGTCTACTGTCTCCTCCTCCTCCTCAGTATACAGCTAAACATATCTACTGTCTCCTCCTCCTCAGTATACAGCTAAATATGTCTACTGTCTCCTCCTCAGTATACAGCTAAACATGTCTACTGTCTCCTCCTCAGTATACAGCTAAACATGTCTACTGTCTCCTCCTCCTCAGTATACAGCTAAACATCTCTACTGTCTCCTCCTCCTCAGTATACAGCTAAACATGTCTACTGTCTCCTCCTCAGTATACAGCTACACAGATCCACATTATGGTTCTATCTCATGGCTTCGCACCAGATAACAAGTCAACAGGAACGAACAGAGATGATAACAGTTAAACAGGGATGCTGTATGAGCATCCACTTCCAGCTGAGTTTTGCTTCAAACAAAGTTTCTTGTACAGTAAGCAGCGTTATTGGATTATCATGTACTTTATGGATTGAGGAGTGTTTGTTGGGAGGAAGGTGTGTGTGTTTTAGACTGTGTGGAGGGAAGGGGTTAGGTGAGTAAGTTGTGGCCGGGGAGGGGCCGCACCCTTAAGGTTGCCGTGCATGTGAAGCTCTGTAACGTGACAGTTTGGCTCAGTGAAGGGAACTGTTCTCTGCAATAGATTTAGAGATGAGGGACATCACTTAGGGGTTATGTCATTCATATTTACAGTAAGAGAGGAGGTAGGAGGGGACAGTAGTTAGGGAGCGAGTGTAGGACAGAAGAGGTTAAGGACAAGTGAAGGGTGGATAGTATTTGCATGTGTGTTTGTGCAGTGGTGTGTCCATATGCAGCTGTGTTTATCCTCCCTCAGTATTGTTGACCTATGTTTGACCCCCACCACTTCCCACTGCTGTTATGGGGGGGGGGGGGGGGGGGGGGGTTCAGCACCATCAACACTATTCTCTATAGAGCCTAATGTACAGGGGGGGGTCAGCACCATCAACACTATTCTCTATAGAGCCTAATGTACAGGGGGGGGGGGGGGGGGGGGTCAGCACTATCAACACTATTCTCTATAGAGCCTAATGTACAGGGGGGGGGGGGGGGGGGTCAGCACCATAAACACTATTCTCTATAGAGCCTAATGTACAGGGGGGGGGGGGGGGGGGGGGGGTCAGCACCATAAACACTATTCTCTATAGAGCCTAATGTACAGGGGGTTTAGCACCATAAACACTATTCTCTATAGAGCCTAATGTACAGGGTGGGGGTCAGCACCATCAACACTATTCTCTATAGAGCCTAATGTACAGGGGGGGGGGGGGGGTCAGCACCATAAACACTATTCTCTATATAGCCTAATGTACAGGGGGGTCAGCACCATCAACACTATTCTCTATAGAGCCTAATGTACAGGGGGTTCAGCACCATAAACACTATTCTCTATAGAGCCTAATGTACAGGGGGTTTAGCACCATAAACACTATTCTCTATAGAGCCTAATGTACAGGGGGGGGGTCAGCACCATAAACACTATTCTCTATAGAGCCTAATGTACAGGGGGGGGGTCAGCACCATAAACACTATTCTCTATAGAGCCTAATGTACAGGGGGGGGTTCAGCACCATCAACACTATTCTCTATAGAGCCTAATGTACAGGGGGGGTCAGCACCATAAACACTATTCTCTATAGAGCCTAATGTACAGGGGGGGGGGGGGGGGTCAGCACCATCAACACTTCTCTATAGAGCCTAATGTACAGGGGGTTTAGCACCATCAACACTATTCTCTATAGAACCTAATGTACAGGGGGGGGGGGGGGGGGGGGTCAGCACCATAAACACTATTCTCTATAGAGCCTAATGTATAGGGGGGGGGGTCAGCACCATAAACACTATTCTCTATAGAGCCTAATGTACAGGGGGTTTGGCACCATAAACACTATTCTCAATAGAGCCTAATGTACAGGGGGGGTCAGCACCATAAACACTATTCTCTATAGAGCCTAATGTACAGGGGGGTTTTAGCACCATAAACACGTATTCTCTATAGAGCCTAATGTACAGGGGGGGGTCAGCACCATAAACACTATTCTCTATAGAGCCTAATGTACAGGGGGGGTCAGCACCATAAACACTATTCTCTATAGAGCCTAATGTACAGGGGGTTTAGCACCATAAACACTATTCTCTATAGAGCCTAATGTACAGGGGGGGGGGGGGTCAGCACCATCAACACTATTCTCTATAGAGCCTAATGTACAGGGGGTCAGCACCATAAACACTTCTCTATAGAGCCTAATGTACAGGGGGGGGTCAGCACCATAAACACTATTCTCTATAGAGCCTAATGTACAGGGGGTTTAGCACCATAAACACTATTCTCTATAGAGCCTAATGTACAGGGGGGGGTCAGCACCATAAACACTATTCTCTATAGAGCCTAATGTACAGGGGGTTTAGCACCATAAACACTACTCTCTATAGAGCCTAATGTACAGGGGGTTTAGCACCATAAACACTATTCTCTATAGAGCCTAATGTACAGGGGGGGGTTAGTACCATAAACACTATTCTCTATAGAGCCTAATGTACAGGGGGTTTAGCACCATAAACACTATTCTCTATAGAGCCTAATGTACAGGGGGTTTAGCACCATAAACACTATTCTCTATAGAGCCTAATGTACGGGGGGGGGGGGGTCAGCACCATCAACACTATTCTCTATAGAGCCTAATGTACAGGGGGGTTTAGCACCATAAACACTATTCTCTATAGAGCCTAATGTACAGGGGGTTTAGCACCATAAACACTATTCTCTATAGAGCCTAATGTAGAGCCTAATGTACAGGGGGGGGGGGGGGGTCAGCACCATAAACACTATTCTCTATAGAGCCTAATGTACAGGGGGTTTAGCACCATAAACACTACTCTCTATAGAGCCTAATGTACAGGGGGGGGGGGGGGGGTCAGCACCATAAACACCTATTCTCTATAGAGCCTAATGTACAGGGGGTTTAGCACCATAAACACTATTCTCTATAGAGCCTAATGTACAGGGGGTGGGTCAGCACCATAAACACTATTCTCTATAGAGCCTAATGTACAGGGGGTTTAGCACCATAAACACTATTCTCTATAGAGCCTAATGTACAGGGGGGGGTCAGCACCATAAACACTATTCTCTATAGAGCCTAATGTACAGGGGGTTTAGCACCATAAACACTATTCTCTATAGAGCCTAATGTACAGGGGGGGTCAGCACCATCAACACTATTCTCTATAGAGCCTAATGTACAGGGGGTTTAGCACCATAAACACTATTCTCTATAGAGCCTAATGTACAGGGGGTTCAGCACCATAAACACTATTCTCTATAGAGCCTAATGTACAGGGGGTTTAGCACCATAAACACTACTCTCTATAGAGCCTAATGTACAGGGGGGGTCAGCACCATAAACACTATTCTCTATAGAGCCTAATGTACAGGGGGGGTCAGCACCATAAACACTATTCTCTATAGAGCCTAATGTACAGGGGGAGGGGGGGTCAGCACCATAAACACTATTCTCTATAGAGCCTAATGTACAGGGGGTTTAGCACCATAAACACTATTCTCTATAGAGCCTAATGTACAGGGGGTTTAGCACCATAAACACTATTCTCTATAGAGCCTAATGTACAGGGGGGGGTCAGCACCATCAACACTATTCTCTATAGAGCCTAATGTACAGGGGGTTTAGCACCATAAACACTATTCTCTATAGAGCCTAATGTACAGGGGGTTCAGCACCATAAACACTATTCTCTATAGAGCCTAATGTACAGGGGGGGTCAGCACCATAAACACTATTCTCTATAGAGCCTAATGTACAGGGGGGGTCAGCACCATAAACACTATTCTCTATAGAGCCTAATGTACAGGGGGGGGGGGGGGGGTCAGCACCATAAACACTATTCTCTATAGAGCCTAATGTACAGGGGGTTTAGCACCATAAACACTACTCTCTATAGAGCCTAATGTACAGGGGGTTTAGCACCATAAACACTACTCTCTATAGAGCCTAATGTACAGGGGGTTTAGCACCATCAACACTTCTCTATAGAGCCTAATGTACAGGGGGTTTAGCACCATAAACACTATTCTCTATTGAGCCTAATGTACAGGGGGGGGGGGGGGGGGGGGGGGGGGGGTCAGCACCATCAACACTATTCTCTATAGAGCCTAATGTACAGGGGGTTTAGCACCATAAACACTATTCTCTATAGAGCCTAATGTACAGGGGGGGGGGGGGGGGGGTCAGCACCATAAACACTTCTCTATAGAGCCTAATGTAGAGCCTAATGTACAGGGGGGGGGGGGGGGGGGGTCAGCACCATAAACACTATTCTCTATAGAGCCTAATGTACAGGGGGTTTAGCACCATAAACACTATTCTCTATAGAGCCTAATGTACAGGGGGTTTAGCACCATAAACACTATTCTCTATAGAGCCTAATGTACAGGGGGGGGTTAGTACCATAAACACTATTCTCTATAGAGCCTAATGTACAGGGGGTTTAGCACCATAAACACTATTCTCTATAGAGCCTAATGTACAGGGGGGGTCAGCACCATAAACACTATTCTCTATAGAGCCTAATGTACAGGGGGTTTAGCACCATAAACACTATTCTCTATAGAGCCTAATGTACAGGGGGGGGGGGTCAGCACCATCAACACTTCTCTATAGAGCCTAATGTACAGGGGGGGTCAGCACCATAAACACTATTCTCTATAGAGCCTAATGTACAGGGGGGGTCAGCACCATCAACACTTCTCTATAGAACCTAATGTACAGGGGGTTTAGCACCATAAACACTATTCTCTATAGAGCCTAATGTACAGGGGATTTAGCACCATAAACACTATTCTCTATAGAGCCTAATGTACAGGGGGTTTAGCACCATAAACACTATTCTCTATAGAGCCTAATGTACAGGGGGTTTAGCACCATAAACACTATTCTCTATAGAGCCTAATGTACAGGGGGTTTAGCACCATAAACACTATTCTCTATAGAGCCTAATGTACAGGGGATTTAGCACCATAAACACTATTCTCTATAGAGCCTAATGTACAGGGGATTTAGCACCATAAACACTATTCTCTATAGAGCCTAATGTACAGGGGGGGGGTCAGCACCATCAACACTTCTCTATAGAACCTAATGTACAGGGGGTTTAGCACCATCAACACTATTCTCTATAGAACCTAATGTACAGGGGGTTTAGCACCATAAACACTATTCTCTATAGAGCCTAATGTACAGGGGGTTCAGCACCATAAACACTATTCTCTATAGAGCCTAATGTACAGGGGGGGTCAGCACCATCAACACTTCTCTATAGAGCCTAATGTACAGGGGGTTTAGCACCATAAACACTATTCTCTATAGAGCCTAATGTACAGGGGGTTTAGCACCATAAACACTATTCTCTATAGAGCCTAATGTACAGGGGGGGTCAGCACCATAAACACTATTCTCTATAGAGCCTAATGTACAGGGGGGGGGGGTCAGCACCATAAACACTATTCTCTATAGAACCTAATGTACAGGGGGGGGGGGTCAGCACCATAAACACTATTCTCTATAGAACCTAATGTACAGGGGGTTTAGCACCATAAACACTATTCTCTATAGAGCCTAATGTAGAGGAGGGGGGGGGGGTTCAACACCATCAACACTTCTCTGTAGAGCCTAATGTTCAGGGGGGAGGGGGTCAGCACCCTCAAAACTACTCTATAGAGCCCATAATGTACGGGGGGGGGGGGGGGGATCAGCACCATCAACAGTATAGAGGTTGGGGACCTCCAAGATTACCTGCATGGGTGTCAATTAGACAAATACTGCATTGTCAGTTGAACTAGAACTACAGCACTGTTCTCAGTGTCAGTCCTGGGCCTCTTACCCTCACAGGGAGCTCTAGGAGTTCTTACTGTAAACATGGAGATATAGGAGAGCTTACTGTAAACATGGAGCTCTTACTGTAAACTTGGAGCTCTAGGGGCTCTTACTGTAAAGAGAGCTCATATAGGAGCCCTATAGACACTATCATATAATTATCCGAAGCGACTTAGACATGCATGCATACAGTTTACGTAGGGGTAGTCCTCGGAATCTAACCCACTGTCCTGGTATTGCAAGCACCAACTGAGCTTCAGAGGACCTCTCACTACCCTCGGAGTCTCTCACCTGTTATAGTGGTTAGATGGAGAGAGGGTCAGTCAGATTGTCTATTTGGGTATAATGGTGATGGATGTGTGATGATGCTGGGAGTCTGACACGCAGGAAAACACACGTTGTTGCCCTCATAAAGCTGAGTCAACAGTAAGCAGATTAAAGGGCTTTTAGTGTGGACTGCAGCACAGACACAAAGAATCGCACCTCCGCCCAAAACTGCTGCTATCAGGAAAAACCTTTTATTGGCTAGTTGTGGCTCTCGGGCCGTGATGCCAAGCCTCTGCAGTCGAGCTACCTCCCTGCCCTGTCTCGACCTCTGCCATGCATTTGAATTGTGCCAAATACAAGTCAATATCAGCTATTGGTTTGAAATTGAATTTTAGACATTTGAGACCCAGCACAATTTTAGTCATCAATTTTACTTTCACGGTTGTGTCTAGAGTTGTTTCCAAATGGCACACTATATAGTGCACTACTTTTGACCACAGCCATGGGAATAGGGTACAATTTGAGACACTCCAGTATAGCGTTGTCTTGGGGTGTTCTATAATGAAAGGTCTGGCATGTGATTATTGACTTTGATAAATGGCCTGATTTTACTAGCTGTCAATCATCTTAGTGGCGCCTGCTGCTGTTCCAGTGATGTCCCCTCCCACCATCTGCTGCTGAGACGAGGCGTCTCGTCTTATCTTGGACATGCTGTGAGAGCTTTAACAACAGAGAGCTCTGTTACAGCACACATCTTCCTGGAAAATATTGTTGATTCAGGTAGTTTGGTTCATTTGCTTTCAGACTAGTCCACCTGTTTTTAGGTTTTGATTGGGGTCAGGTGTCTACAGATACTGAGCAGGGCCTTGGTCATTGGTTTCTGCTGGTCAAAGGGATTAGACTTGGAGAGCAAAATACATCTAATTTCACCTCGACTTTGAAGTTGCATTTGACCTCAAAATAGAGGTAATGGCCTTATATCTCTACAGGGCTGGATGGAAGTGATGGGTTTAGTATCCTACCAGCCATGGGAGGTCAACCTCCTCCACCCTAGTCTGTCTTTCTCTCTCCTTTTCTCTCTCTCTCTTTCTCTCTGTCTCCTGGTGAATGGTCTTCTTTGACAATCTGATCTGATTCATGAATTGTCATATAATATATTGGATGATGGTGATAATGACATTTATATAATGACAAAGAGAACAGTATTCATTCACAAAGGCAAGTCTCTTCCCCTAACCAATGCTGCTCTTTTTCCACCACCAACTGTGTCATTAGAGTGAATCCACCATCGGCGGGGAGAGAAGCTTGGTGCCAGCACCTCTCTGAGCCCGGCTGACAAAATCAGACTAATGATCGCATGTTATTGCGTAACTGTGACGATGCAAAAAAAATGAAGCAGGTCATGTCCTCATTGGGTTTTTTAATGAAAAAGTGTGTGTTTGAGTGAGTGCTTGTGTCACAACCTGATGTTCTGTCCTGTGATCTAGATTCTAGAAGCTGCTCATCAGGAAGACCTTTGTTTTGGGTTGTGAAACTGGGCTGTAGGATCATTAAACATTTAGCCTTCTCAACACAACTCGATGGGCTTATATAAGTGTGCTGGTTCGTCATATTCACTCCCTGGGCAAGGCTGGCACCGAGCACTAAGGAAAGACCGCTAAGCCTACTTCCCAGGACTTACCAAAGAGTTGGGTCCAATTCTCTTATGTTTAGTCATTGTGTTTTGATTAGGGGTGAAGGTTCACGAAACTCACGATACGGTACAGTGGCGTCACGGTTCGGTACGGTTTGGTACGATACGGTACAGTGGTGTCACGGTTCGGTACGATACGGTACAGTGGTGTCACGGTTCGGTACGGTTTGGTACGATACGGTACAGTGGTGTCGCGGTTCGGTACGATACGGTACAGTGGTGTCACGGTTTGGTACGATACGGTACAGTGGTGTCGCGGTTCGGTACGATACGGTTCGGTACGGTTTGGTACGGTTCGGTACGATACGGCACAGTGGTGTCACGGTTCGGTACGGGTTGGTACGATACGGTACAGTGGTGTCGCGGTTCGGTACGATACGGTACAGTGGTGTCACGGTTCGGTACGATACGGTACAGTGGTGTCGCGGTTCGGTACGATACGGTACAGTGGTGTCACGGTTCGGTACGGTTCGGTACGATACGGCACAGTGGTGTCACGGTTCGGTACGGTTTGGTACGATACGGTACAGTGGTGTCGCGGTTCGGTACGATACGGTACAGTGGTGTCACGGTTTGGTACGATACGGTACAGTGGTGTCGCGGTTCGGTACGATACGGTTCGGTACGGTTTGGTACGATACGGTACAGTGGTGTCGCGGTTCGGTACGGTTTGGTACGATACGGTACAGTGGTGTCGCGGTTCGGTACGATACGGTACAGTGGTGTCACGGTACGGTTTGGTACGATACGGTACAGTGGTGTCACGGTTCGGTACGGTACAGTGGTGTCGCGGTACGATACGGTACAGTGGTGTCGCGGTTCGATACGGTACAGTGGTGTCGCGGTACGGTTTGGTTCGATACGGTACAGTGGTGTCACGGTTCGGTACGATACGGTACAGTGGTGTCACGATTCGGTACGATACGGTACAGTGGTGTCACGGTTCGGTACGATACGGTACAGTGGTGTCACGGTTCGGTACGATACGGTACAGTGGTGTCACGGTTCGATACGGTACAGTGGTGTCACGGTACGGTTTGGTACGATACGGTACAGTGGTGTCGCGGTACGGTTTGGTTCGATACGGTACAGTGGTGTCACGGTTCGGTACGATACGGTACAGTGGTGTCACGGTTCGGTACGATACGGTACAGTGGTGTCACGGTTCGGTACGATACGGTACAGTGGTGTCGCGGTTTGGTACGATACGGTACAGTGGTGTCGCGGTTCGGTACGATACGGTTCGGTACGGTTTGGTACGATACGGTACAGTGGTGTCGCGGTTCGGTACGGTTTGGTACGATACGGTACAGTGGTGTCGCGGTTCGGTACGATACGGTACAGTGGTGTCACGGTACGGTTTGGTACGATACGGTACAGTGGTGTCACGGTTCGGTACGGTACAGTGGTGTCGCGGTACGATACGGTACAGTGGTGTCGCGGTTCGATACGGTACAGTGGTGTCGCGGTACGGTTTGGTTCGATACGGTACAGTGGTGTCACGGTTCGGTACGATACGGTACAGTGGTGTCACGATTCGGTACGATACGGTACAGTGGTGTCACGGTTCGGTACGATACGGTACAGTGGTGTCACGGTTCGGTACGATACGGTACAGTGGTGTCACGGTTCGATACGGTACAGTGGTGTCACGGTACGGTTTGGTACGATACGGTACAGTGGTGTCGCGGTACGGTTTGGTTCGATACGGTACAGTGGTGTCACGGTTCGGTACGATACGGTACAGTGGTGTCACGGTTCGGTACGATACGGTACAGTGGTGTCACGGTTCGGTACGATACGGTACAGTGGTGTCGCGGTTCGGTACGGTTTGGTACAGTGGTGTCACGGTTCGGTACGATACGGTACAGTGGTGTCACGGTTCGGTACGATACGGTACAGTGGTGTCACGGTTCGGTACGATACGGTACAGTGGTGTCACGGTTCGGTACGATACGGTACAGTGGTGTCGCGGTTCGGTACGGTTTGGTACAGTGGTGTCGCGGTTCGGTACGGTTTGGTACAGTGGTGTCACGGTTCGGTACGATACGGTACAGTGGTGTCGCGGTACGATACGGTACAGTGGTGTCACGGTTCGGGACGGTTTCGATACATCGACAAAATAAATGCCTGAGAAATATGTGATTTGTATTTAGATTTCTCGTGTATTATAATAGTAACATGGGTAGCTTGAATTCCCAGGAGCAGATGGAAACAAAGGGACAACAAAAAGCAGCAACGCCTGCCTTGTAACATGAAATAAAACAGTCATTTAAAACAGAACTTCAACAACAGTGTATAGTCCAGCAGCAGATATCAACATTAAGTCACACAGCAGCGCCTTAAACAAAATCGGACCACTAGAGACTGGTTACTTGAAAAAAAAAATATTAAAAAAATTATCAGATTTTCAAGTTTTTCTTTAAGAAGATTAGTCTATCCACGTTATCTGCAGTGTGCACCGCTGTGGAGAATACCCTCTCGCTAGGGACAGAGGTCCCAGGCACAGCCAGGTAGCGCCTTGCTAACATGGCAACATGACGGTATATTAACTCTTTGGCTTTCCACCATGAAAGTGGATCAGCATCCAGGGGAATACAGTCCACTTCCCTGTATGAGGTCACCTCCTCTATGACCTTGACCTTTGACTAGGTTCCCTGCTCCTGGGTCGTGAACAACTCCCCAAAAGGCTCAGCCATGGCAGACTTGTTTTCTGGAGGAGAACCCCTGTCGCCTGCCGTCTCTGGAGAGGGGTTGGCTCCTGTGGTATCTATAGCTTGACCCTGCAGAATTAAATTAGATGAAAATTACTCTCTCTGAAGTGGCTTTAAAAATATGATTTGTTGTCAGAAATATATATCAAACACTATTATGACAATTACAATTATTACGTTAGAATTGTTAAATCACAAATGAACTATATAAATACAATACCTATTGGTCACAATCTCTCCTGTGAGTTCATTGTAGACTCTCAGCAGCATCCAGGTGCAGCAGGGACTTGAACCGGGGCTCCAAAGCTCTTGTGTAAGAAGTCTTGGACACCAGGGTCAGCATATCAAGGCTCCAGGTTAACTCTGACAGCAGTCTTGACATCCCTTACTGCGGGTTCATCTTCATCAGATGACACCATTGATTTCAGGACCATTGTTTTCATAGGCAGGACCATGGAAACTGATGGAATGCTCTCAGTGCAGATCAGTGTTGTGACTGTTTTGAGAGGTTTGCACACTTTGATAACTTCCTCTGCTAGTCTTATGTAATTTTGTCATTATGTCAAACTCACAATATCTTTGACATTCTTCCTCACGGCTTGATCAGTGTAGAATACACCACAACTTTTTGCTCAAGGTATCTCTCAACCATGTCATGGCTTGAATTCCATCTAGTAGGGACATCTTGGATTAGTTTGTGGTTTGGCAGCTCCAGCATCTCCTGTTTTGTCTTGAAAACATGTGCAGCAGTTGTGCTTTTATGAAAGAAGCATACCACCTTCCTGATCATTGCTGGGAGGCGAGAGATTGGATTCACTGATGTTGCTTTTTGAGACGCTAGATTAATAACGTGAGCAAAGCATCCTGTCTGTGGCCCCAATCCAGCTAGTGTAACTGCATTTACAATATTTGTAGCGTTGTCAGTGGTCACAGGAATTGTTACATTATCCCTCTCTAACTTCCACACTGCAACTACTTTCCTCAGCTCTTCCCCCAAGTTTACACTGGTGTGACTCCTCTCAAGGGGACGTGTTTGAAGGACATGGCTTTTTATCTCCCACTCTGCCGTAATGAAATGAGCCGTTACAGTAAGGTAGCTCTCTGTAGCTCTCGACGTCCAACTGTCTGGTGTTAGAGCAACAGACTGCACGGGAAGGAATGGTGTTAGAGCAACAGACCGCACGGGAAGGAATGGTGAAGCGCGTCTCGGCCACTTTAAACATGTTTCGGAACCCCGTATTCTCTACCACAGAGAAGGGTCTCATATCTGTCGCTATGACTTTTGCTATTGCTGCATTGATTTCTTTAGCCCTACCGGAGTCAGCCGCATGTTGTTGCCTAAAGGCTGTGGGGAGAAGTGGTTGCCGTTTCATTTTTTCGCCTAGTCCCACCAATTGGCACTTTGGGGTGATGTCGGCGCAAATGAGTAGTCATGTTACTCGTATTGCCACTCGAATAGGCTATCGGTAATGAACAGAGCCTACATGTTGTACAAGTTTAATCCACCACTCGTTGGAAATCCCCGTTATAGTTTATAGTGTAAAGGGTTGCGTCAATCGAATCTGGTATCAGGATAAAATGTGATTCAGAGTCACCGAATATACTTTTAAGTATTTTTATTTAACATAAGCGATAAATGGTAAATGCAATTTCCGTATATACGGGTTCACTGTATCACCACGCAGGGTAAAGCAGAGAACTGACTGAAATAGTACAGACATCTTCTTTTATACTGTGACAGAGGTAGTTCCAACTTTAGAGTTGGCCTGTCACAGTAGAGGCTTAGCGTGGTTTAAACTTGCTAGCCTATCGGTGGTGCCCAGGCTGGTCCCAGCCTCACAGCACACAGGATCCAGATATCCGGAAGTGTTTGTTGTGAAGTTTGAGCTGAGTTGTCGGTTGTTACATTGCTCAGTTCCTGTTTTCTTGTTATTCAGCATTTTTCCTTCTTGTCTCAATCTTCTGGTTTGCACAGTCGACACCCTAGATTAGCAACAGCTTTTCTGCAGTCACGCTATGTTTTGTGATTAACATGTCCTATTTCTATAAGGCATATATTTTTGTTAAAAAGAGAACAAAACCATCCTTCACAAAAGTGAAACCGAAATGTTCCCAGACGGCAGACCTGAATGGTACTGTGGCGTCTTCTAGTTCTGACTCGCCATGTTGCTCCTTTGCATTTAGCTAACTGCTAATTCCTTCATAAGCTAATTGCTGCTACGACGGTCTCAGTTCTGTTCTCGCTGGAATGAAATAACTAATGAGCGGAGCTGCATACAGCCACGAGACTAAACGTTTTAATTTAAAGATAACTTTATTACTATTTGAATATTTTTCCCACGTTAATTTATACGCCATTGGTTTATGCAATAATATTTTTTTTACAATAACATATATTTTCCTAGCTATAATATATGATTAATGTATTGTTCGGTTCGCAGTGCGTACCGCACCGTGGACCGAACAGTTCAAATACGAATACACGTAGCGTTTCGCCCCTAGTTTTGATGCTTTCGCCATAGAATCTGTAGTTAGAATTGGTAGATGCTCATTGCTCAAGTAGAGCTACGACAACACTCTACGACTACTAACGAAAACCCTTATGCTAGTATGTGTATGAGTCTCTAGTTCCCTTAGCAACAATCCTCTACCCATGACATTGATGCTCTACTAATGATAGGTGGTACTCTACTCTGGTGTTGACACAGCTGGTGTTTGTTCAGAGGACAGAGATGGCTATCACGGGCAGGTCAAGGTTCCCCTGCCACTGCCCTGTGTGTGTGTGTGTGTGTGTGTGTGTGTGTGTGTGTGTGTGTGTAGGGGCCACACCTGGGTTTGTTATTTAAATACTTTTAGCTTTATGTATATGTGAGTATATCCAAATACACAGCCCAAAACATGTACTTTTACTTCAGTATTTTAATAGTCGTTTGGAAAAACAAAAAGTCTGCCAAATTGTATTTGAAAGTATTTTCATATACCCAGGTTAAATGCATGGGAGTGTATTTGAGTCAGTATATTTGAGTATTTTCAAATACATTCCAAGTGTATTCAAACACGTTCCAATATTCAACTATTTGTTTTTATCTGAATAGTTAGAATAAAATGAATAGAAAAATACATGAAATAATATTTGAATTGGTCTGGTAGGGGCACCTGGTTCCACACCCTGTACACTGGGCCATTGGCCACCAGCTATAGTGGAAATCACTACCTGCTGAGTGCTATGATGGAGAACATGTTAAAACACAGACACACACATGCACACACACTCCCCATAGCTCTGAGGCTCTGACATCGTTGACCCAGGGGTGTCCATGGGGGTCTAGCTGCACTTGGTTCCCCCATCAGAGTTCATAAAGTGCAGACAGAGAGCATGAGAAGAGGGGGGACACTCCTGACCCTAAGAACTTGGGAAGTGAAAAGATGTTTACACTTTGACAGCATTCCTCTACAACTCCTCACCCAATCACTGCTGTATGAGAGGTTACACACCCTGTACACGGGGCCCCTGGCCACCAGCTGTATGAGAGGTTACACACCCTGTACACGGGGCCCCTGGCCACCAGCTAAATGAGAGGTTACACACCCTGTACACTGGGCCACTGGCCACCAGCTAAATGAGAGGTTACACACCCTGTACACTGGGCCACTGGCCACCAGCTAAATGAGAGGTTACACACCCTGTATACTGGGCCACTGGCCACCAGCTAAATGAGAGGTTACACACCCTGTACACGGGGCCCCTGGCCACCAGCTGTATGAGAGGTTACACACCCTGTACACTGGGCCCCTGGCCACCAGCTAAATGAGAGGTTACACACCCTGTACACTGGGCCCCTGGCCACCAGCTAAATGAGAGGTTACACACCCTGTACACTGGGCCCCTGGCCACCAGCTAAATGAGAGGTTACACACCCTGTACACTGGGCCCCTGGCCACCAGCTAAATGAGAGCCTACACACCCTGTACACTGGGCCCTTGGCCACCAGCTAAATGAGAGCCTACACACCCTGTACACTGGGCCCCTGGCCACCAGCTAAATGAGAGCCTACACACCCTGTACACTGGGCCCCTGGCCACCAGCTAAATGAGAGGTTACACACCCTGTACACTGGGCCCCTGGCCACCAGCTAAATGAGAGGTTACACACCCTGTACACTGGGTCCCTGGCCACCAGCTAAATGAGAGGTTACACACACTGGGCCCCTGGCCACCAGCTAAATGAGAGGTTACACACCCTGTACACTGGGCCCCTGGCCACCAGCTAAATGAGAGGTTACACGCCCTGTACACTGGGCCCCTGGCCACCAGCTAAATGAGAGGTTACACACCCTGTACACTGGGCCCCTGGCCACCAGCTGAATGAGAGGTTACACGCCCTGTACACTGGGCCCCTGGC
This sequence comes from Salvelinus fontinalis, assembly GCF_029448725.1. Lineage (NCBI taxonomy): Eukaryota > Metazoa > Chordata > Actinopteri > Salmoniformes > Salmonidae > Salvelinus > Salvelinus fontinalis. The sequence continues at coordinate 61,873,660 of NC_074667.1, forward strand.
CACCAGCTAAATGAGAGGTTACACACCCTGTACACTGGGCCCCTGGCCACCAGCTAAATGAGAGGTTACACACCATGTACACTGGGCCACTGGCCACCAGCTAAATGAGAGCCTACACACCCTGTACACTGGGCCCTTGGCCACCAGCTAAATGAGAGCCTACACACCCTGTACACTGGGCCCCTGGCCACCAGCTAAATGAGAGCCTACACACCCTGTACACTGGGCCCCTGGCCACCAGCTAAATGAGAGGTTACACACCCTGTACACTGGGCCCCTGGCCACCAGCTAAATGAGAGGTTACACACCCTGTACACTGGGTCCCTGGCCACCAGCTAAATGAGAGGTTACACACACTGGGCCCCTGGCCACCAGCTAAATGAGAGGTTACACGCCCTGTACACTGGGCCCCTGGCCACCAGCTAAATGAGAGGTTACACGCCCTGTACACTGGGCCCCTGGCCACCAGCTAAATGAGAGGTTACACACCCTGTACTCTGGGCCCCTGGCCACCAGCTGAATGAGAGGTTACACGCCCTGTACACTGGGCCCCTGGCCACCAGCTAAATGAGAGGTTACACACCCTGTACACTGGGCCCCTGGCCACCAGCTAAATGAGAGGTTACACACCCTGTACACTGGGCCCCTGGCCACCAGCTAAATGAGAGCCTACACACCCTGTACACTGGGCCCCTGGCCACCAGATAAATGAGAGGTTACACACCCTGTACACTGGGTCCCTGGCCACCAGCTAAATGAGAGCCTACACACCCTGTACACTGGGCCCCTGGCCACCAGCTAAATGAGAGCCTACACACCCTGTACACTGGGCCCCTGGCCACCAGCTAAATGAGAACCTACACACCCTGTACACTGGGCCCCTGGCCACCAGCTAAATGAGAGCCTACACACCCTGTACACTGGGCCCCTGGCCACCAGCTAAATGAGAGCCTACACACCCTGTACACTGGGCCCCTGGCCACCAGCTAAATGACAGGTTGTGCTGTGAAATAAGAATAGGATTATTTTGTCTGTTTTGTTTGCTTTATATCCCTCCTTTTTGATGATGTAGGACATTGGTGTTTGAGTCAACGATGTGTATGTGAATGATGTAGTTACGATGACTTTGATGTGTAATGAGTGCATTCCAAGCCTCTTTTAAAAGATCAGAAGGCTCGGTGCTATTTTACAAGAGGCCCACCGTTTCATTAAATCTCTTCATATCTAAACTGAGTTTTTACCTGAGTTCTCTTGATGAGTTCCAAATGCACCCTATGCACTTCTTTTGACCAGGGCCTATAGGGGTCTGGTCAAAAATAGTGCACTATAACAGAGAATAGGGTGTCATTTTGGACTCAAATTCTGTCTATCTATGCAGACTAGGCCTCAAAAGCATGTATTGTAAGAGCAGAGTTGTGTTAAAACCAAATAGATACGTCTCTCTGTGTCTAATTATTAAGAAGTCTGCTGTTTTTAAAAGTACTTTGCTCCAGACACATTAAAAAGCTTTTTGGTTGATGAGATTAAGTCAGTAAGACGAAGCAGAGCTCTCAGAAGATGAATACATTTGTCTGTTTTGTGTTTTCTCTAGGTGAGGAAACGGTGTTAACGATTTGACCGGACGAGGAAATCATCTCTCCAGAGGTAAGATATATTTATTTACCTGCATAAACGTCACTCTTCCTCTGACTTATTGTGTAGCGGCACCAGTGGGTTGTATGAACAACCCCAATTCATGTATCACATTCATTGTAGACTTGTTACGTGTTTCAATGAAAAGACATTGCTATTCTCTCAAGTGCTTCAAGTGCAGTAGGCTAAGTATTACTCTGCACGGAAAGCGTTCTTCACCGTGCCACAGACGTTTTCAAAAATAAACGGACACTCTGGGTTGCCACTTTCTTATTTTGGAAACGCTGAACTAACAAATGATATGGCTTTGATTTGTCTATTGGTGGTCACTCTGTGCCTGTCTGGCGAGACGTTTTACTGTGGTTACACACACACACACACACACACACACACACACACACACACACACACACACACCACAATATGTTTTACTGCTTTTGGAAGTTATCCTACTTGGGAAATAGTGACTGGTTTTGTCTCCCTAAAATGTTCAGTTTACAGTCTGTCTCTCTCCTCTTCCTCCCTTGTTCCTCTCCTCCCCCGTCTGTGGTTGAAGAGGGCCTGACCATGCCTCTCCTATGTCATCTGATTTGTTTAACATTTCTTCATCTCCTCATCATTTTTCGCCGGCTCGGTCTGGTCTAGACGTTTTCCTTGACGTACCGACCTGTTATGTCTTGTTTATGGTCCTAACAGCACCACCCCTCTTCAGTGGACAACTTTACTACTATTTATGCTACATGACATGACCCTCCTCATCAGTTTCTGAACTGTGTATCGAGGTCATGACAATGAGCTTTAGTCATGACGATAATGCCTAGGTTGGCCTGTCAACATTATCCAGGGAACGTGTTTGGCACATAATGAGACACATCAGCAAGCAGTCAGCATTGTTTTCCCCCTGGCCTGGGTCTGGCCTGGGTCTGGCCTGGGCATATAGTGTCTGCCTGGGGCTTGGCAACCGGAACTGACTGAACAAAGATGCTCTAAACCGACTAGACTGGGGGGGGGGGTTTATGAGCTTTGTCAAGGTTGCTATCTGAGCTATCTCCGTTTTCACCATAGGTTTATCTTTGAATCAACCAGTCTTTAACCATTCTTTAACTAGGCAAGTCAATTGCTTTCATATGGAATGTGACGCCTTGCATGTGGAGCTTTCTCCATTTGAATTGTCCGTGGACATAGTCTGTCTGCTCGGTGCGTCGTCCATGTTTAGCATCTGCAGTTAAGTGAGGCTGCTAATCTCTCTGGCTAAGCTCCTTATACTGCATTTATACATTACACCACAATGGAAAGTGGATTTGAGTTTGTCGCTTTAAGCTAGTTAATCATTTCATAGTGCTTTTTCTGTCTGTTATCTTGCCTCGATAGCAATATCTGAAGAGACAAAAGTCTGAAAATGTCAAATTCTTATTTGGGCTGGTCCTGTTTTCGTGTTAAAATACTTGTGTGATGATGCAAGTTAACAATGGTGTTGGAGTGAAATAAAGAATTGAGGCCAAATGATTTTCCCTTTCCTCCTTTCTCCCCCTTTCTCTTTCTCTCCCCTACATCTCTCTCTTCCCTCTCCCCCTCTCTCTCTATGCGTTTCCATGTGGTTAATTTATTCCATTCCTCCAAGGCAGTCTGATGTGACTAATGTCTAGGCCAGGGGTACACACACACACACACACACACACACACACACACACAGCACAGAGAGACAGAGAACCAGGCATTCCAAGGGGTTGTGAGGGCGTCAGCCCAGAGAGGTACACCCATTGCCCCTGAAAGGAGGACCGGAGGAGGGGAAAAAGGAGAGACAGAATAGAGAGAAAAAGCTGCATGACTCGTAAACCTTTTACAGGACCGGATGGATGGATGTGAAGGGTTCAGTACCAACCATGCAAGGTCCAGTTGTTCCTCGCTTTCTCTCCCTCTGTCATTCACCCTGGTAAGACAGGCTATGCTAGCTGTACTAGACCAGTGTAGGACAGTAAAGAGACCTTGCTAGCTCCCTGGGCCCCCATTTAAACCTACACACACACACACACACACACAAACACACACACACACACACACACACACACATATCACATGTTTGTTTTACTATCCTTGTGGGGACCAAAACATTTATTCCCATTCAAAATCATATTTTCCAAAACTCTAAACTTAGCCTAAAATGGCCTTTTTTCTTGTGGGGACCAACAAATGTCCACACTTGTCTGAACTTTCCTTGTTTTACTGTCCTTGTGAGAACTTATTGTCCCCACAAAGATAGTAATACCAAAAACCCACACGCACAGAGCTCCCTGGGCTGCCATTTAAATCTCTTCTCCTCCCCAGACCCACGTGAAACACTCAGCTGGAAGTCTAACACGCTCCACACTGACTCCACACTCCACTTCCTGATCGGCAGGACTTCTCGCAGTAATGATGTCATGCACCTTGTTATTATGATATAATCGTTACTACCGCTCCATCTGGTCATGTTTAAAGACCGCTCAGTGGTTACCCATGTGATTCCCCAGAATTTAAAGCAAATGACAAGTATATCAGTCTCTCCCATTGTACAGTAAGATGTACTGTGCTTTCAGAAGGTATTCCAACCCCTAAACTTATTCCATATTTTTTTATGTTACAGCCTGAATTCAAAATGTATACAATTTAGTTTTTCTCACCCATCTACACCTAATGCTCCACAATGACAAAGTGAAAAGATGTTTTTGGAAATGTTTTCTAATTTATTGAAAATTAAATACAGAAATATATCTAATTTACATAAGTATTCATACCCCTGAGTCAATACTTTGTAGAATCGCCTTTGGCAGTGATTACAGCTGTGAGTCTTTATGGTTAAGTCTCTAAGAACTTTCCACACCTGGATTGTGCAATATTTGCCCATTTACTATTTACAAAAATTCTTCAAACTCTGTCAGATTGGTTGTTGATCATTGCTAGACAACCATTTTCAGGTCTTGTCATAGATTTTCAAGTAGATTTAAGTCAAAACTGTAACTTGGCCACTCAGGAACATTCAATGTCTTCTTGGTTGAAAGCAGACTGAACCAGGTTTTCCTGTAGGATTTTGCCTGTGCTTAGCTCCATTCAGTTTCTTTTTTATCCTGAATAACTCCCCAGTTCTTAACGATTACAAGCATACCCATAACATGATACAACCACCACTATGCTTTAAAATATGGAGAGTGGTACTCCGTAATGTGTTGTATTGGATTTCCCTCCAACGTAACACTTTGCATTCAGGACAAAAAGTGAATTGCTTTGCCACATTTTTTGCAGTATTACTTTAGCGCCTTGTTGCAAACAGGATGCATGTTTTGGAATATTCTGTACATGTTTCCTTTTCACTCTGTCAATCAGGTTAGTATTGTGGAGTAATCTTTGTTTGATGTTCATTGCTCGACTGAGGGACCTTACAGATAATTGTATGTGTGGGATACAGGGATGAGGTAGTCATTAACAATCATGTTCAACACTATTATTGCACACAGAGTCCATGCAACTTATTCTGCGATTTGTTTTAAAACATTTTACTCCTGAACTTATTTATGCTAGCCATATCAAAGGGGTTGAATACTTATTGACTCGAGACATTTCAGCTTTTTCATTTTGTAATTAATTTATAAAAGTTTCGATCAACATAATTCCACTTTGACATTAAGTTTTTTTTAGGCCAGTGACAAAAAAAATCGCAATTTAATCCATTTTAAATGAAGTCAAAGGATGTGAATACTTTCAGAAGGCACTGTGGTGCTGGTAGTGCTGCTGTATGTGGTGCTGGTAGTGGTATTGGTAGCGCTGCTGTATGTGGTGCTGTATGTGGTATTGGTAGCGCTGCTGTATGTGGTGCTGTATGTGGTGTTGGTAGTGCTGCTGTATGTGGTGCTGGTGTATGTGGTGCTGGTGTATGTGGTGCTGTATGTGGTGTTGGTAGTGCTGCTGTATGTGGTGTTGGTAGTGCTGCTGTATGTGGTGTTGGTAGTGCTGCTGTATGTGGTGCTGGTAGTGCTGCTGTATGTGGTGCTGCTGTATGTGGTGCTGGTAGTGGTGCTGGTAGTGCTGCTGTATGTGGTGCTGCTGTATGTGGTGTTGGTAGTGCTGCTGTATGTGGTGTTGGTAGTGGTGCTGTATGTGGTGCTGGTAGTGGTGTTGGTAGTGCTGCTGTATGTGGTGTTGGTAGTGCTGCTGTATGTGGTGCTGTATGTGGTGTTGGTAGTGCTGCTGTATGTGGTGTTGGTAGTGCTGCTGTATGTGGTGCTGGTAGTGCTGCTGTATGTGGTGCTGTATGTGGTGTTGGTAGTGCTGCTGTATGTGGTGCTGTATGTGGTGTTGGTAGTGCTGCTGTATGTGGTGCTGTATGTGGTGTTGGTAGTGCTGCTGTATGTGGTGCTGCTGTATGTGGTGCTGGTAGCGCTGCTGTATGTGGTGCTGGTAGTGCTGCTGTATCTGGTGTTGGTGGTGCTGCTGTATGTGGTGTTGGTAGCGCTGCTGTATGTGGTGTTGGTAGTGCTGCTGTATGTGGTGCTGTATGTGGTGTTGGTAGTGCTGCTGTATGTGGTGTTGGTAGCGCTGCTGTATGTGGTGTTGGTAGCGCTGCTGTATGTGGTGTTGGTTGTGCTGCTGTATGTGGTGTTGGTAGTGCTGCTGTATGTGGTGCTGTATGTGGTGTTGGTAGTGCTGCTGTATGTGGTGTTGGTAGTGCTGCTGTATGTGGTGTTGGTAGTGCTGCTGTATGTGGTGTTGGTAGTGCTGCTGTATGTGGTGTTGGTAGTGGTGCTGTATGTGGTGTTGGTAGTGCTGCTGTATGTGGTGTTGGTAGTGCTGCTGTATGTGGTGCTGTATGTGGTGTTGGTAGTGCTGCTGTATGTGGTGTTGGTAGTGCTGCTGTATGTGGTGCTGGTAGTGCTGCTGTATGTGGTGTTGATAGCACTGCTGTATGTGGTGCTGTATGTGGTGTTGGTAGTGCTGCTGTATGTGGTGCTGTATGTGGTGTTGGTAGTGCTGCTGTATGTGGTGCTGTATGTGGTGTTGGTAGTGCTGCTGTATGTGGTGCTGGTAGCGCTGCTGTATGTGGTGCTGGTAGTGCTGCTGTATGTGGTGCTGGTAGCGCTGCTGTATGTGGTGTTGGTAGTGCTGCTGTATGTGGTGCTGTATGTGGTGCTGGTAGCGCTGCTGTATGTGGTGTTGGTAGTGCTGCTGTATGTGGTGCTGTATGTGGTGTTGGTAGTGCTGCTGTATGTAGTGCTGCTGTATGTGGTGCTGGTAGCGCTGCTGTATGTGGTGCTGGTAGTGCTGCTGTATGTGGCGTTGGTGGTGCTGCTGTATGTGGTGCTGGTAGTGCTGCTGTATCTGGTGTTGGTGGTGCTGCTGTATGTGGCGTTGGTGGTGCTGCTGTATGTGGTGTTGGTAGCGCTGCTGTATGTGGTGTTGGTAGCGCTGCTGTATGTGGTGTTGGTAGCGCTGCTGTATGTGGTGCTGGTAGTGCTGCTGTATGTGGTGTTGGTAGCGCTGCTGTATGTGGTGCTGCTGTATGTGGTGTTGTTAGCGCTGCTGTATGTGGTGTTGTTAGCGCTGCTGTATGTGGTGCTGGTAGCGCTGCGGTATGTAGTGCTGCTGTATGTGGTGTTGTTAGCGCTGCTGTATGTGGTGCTGGTAGCGCTGCTGTATGTGGTGTTGGTAGCGCTGCTGTATGTGGTGTTGGTAGCGCTGCTGTATGTGGTGCTGGTAGCGCTGCGGTATGTGGTGCTGCTGTATGTGGTGCTGGTAGTGCTGCTGTATGTGGTGTTGGTAGTGCTGCTGTATCTGGTGTTGGTGGTGCTGCTGTATGTGGTGCTGGTAGTGCTGCTGTATGTGGTGTTGGTGGTGCTGCTGTATGTGGTGCTGGCAGTGCTGCTGTGGCATCCTCTCCTCCTCTGCTCTAATCATCTGGCTTTACCCAACGTCTTATCTCTCTGTGGAGTAGAGCAAACTCTCCTCTCTCCTCTCTCTCTCTGGAGCAAACTAATGGACACATGCAAGCAGCCTGGATTCTCTCTATCGGTGTGGATTCCTCTCTCTCTCTAAAGGACAGATATGCAGTCTGGCTCTCTGCCCACACAACCTCTCTCCACTGATAGAACGTGTCCCTCACGTGTGGCTTGGTTAGAGTTGAAGTTCAGAGCCTGGTAAAAATCTGTACATCCAGGAGGTTTTCATTTGTAGAAAATGTAAAAAGCGTGTGGAGGGAGGTTATAGATGTGGCTTGGCCAAAGGGACTGTGTGTCTGTGTGTGAGTGAGACAGAGAGTTGTAGAAACCCGGTGGACATGTGGATCTTGAGGCTTAGCCGAAGTGACAGGTTGAAATTGTGGTGATTTTAAAGGTATGTGAGCGATATCAGGTTTTTGAAGTGAGTGTTGGGGTGGGGGTTGTATGTTAGGGCGTCTGCAGATGGCCATTCTCTCACTCCCTCTATCTCTAGTAGTGACCTCAGAGCCATAGAATGCTGAAAACACAGTAGAGTCTGTTTATCTGCTAAACACTGGCCTGAGAGCTGACAGGCTGGGCTTCACACACACACACACACACACACACACACACACACACACACACACACACACACACACACACAGGGCCGGGGGGAAACGTCCACTGGGCCGCTCCAGATTAATCAGTAGGGGTGTTTCCCTGACACATACCAGCTGTGCTGGTCTCCATGGGGACACACAATGACTCATCGCTATTGGACCAGACTCACCGGACTGTGGCTGCATTGATTGGCAGTGTGTTTACAGCAGGGTATGATTTGTTTGTAGTGGTTTCAATTAAGGAAAGTTTAAGGAAGTTTTTTGTTGCAGTGTATTGATGATTTTGAAGTGGCCATGAAGTGGCTGTTAGTGACTTCAAGGTTATTTAGTACATCTAGTGTGTGTGTGTGTGTGTGTGTGTGTGTGTGTGTGTGTGTGTGTGTGTGTGTGTGTGTGTGTGTGTGTGTGTGTGTGTGTGTGTGTGTGTGTGTGTGTGTGTGTGTGTGTGTGTGTGTGTGTGTGTGCGTGCATCATTTTGGGAGGGAGACGGGTGCGGTCAGTGTGTGTGTTTTCAGGTTTGGCCCACCAGCTCTGTTCTGTCTCCTATCATGCTTCTATCACACTGTATCTCCTGGGGCCTCTCTACAGCTGGCTGATGTGAGATCTCAGTCAACCAGACTGGTTTTAGCAGTCAACCCTGAGTCACACACACACACGGACACACACATGCAACAGCGTATGCATACTCTGTCTCTCTCTTCACACACACATCCCGTCCAGCTCTGGCTGGTAGTCTGTGTGGACTTTGTAGCGCCGAGCCGAGGGGCCACAAACGACAGCATTGTCCTCAGGGAGGCTGGGAAACTTGGATCGCAAACACTCCTCAAGCAGTGTCAGGCCAGTCCACTGCTCCATTCAACTCAATGGGCTGTTTCAGCAAGAACTCCTCAAGCAGTGTCAGGCCAGTCCACTGCTCCATTCAACTCAATGGGCTGTTTCAGCAAGAACTCCTCAAGCAGTGTCAGGCCAGTCCACCGCTTCATTCAACTCAATGGGCTGTTTCAGCAAGAACTCCTCAAGCAGTGTCAGGCCAGTCCACTGCTCCATTCAACTCAATGGGCTGTTTCAGCAAGAACTCCTCAAGCAGTGTCAGGCCAGTCCACTGCTCCATTCAACTCAATGGGCTGTTTCAGCAAGAACTCCTCAAGCAGTGTCAGGCCAGTCCACCGCTTCATTCAACTCAATGGGCTGTTTCAGCAAGAACTCCTCAAGCAGTGTCAGGCCAGTCCACTGCTCCATTCAACTCAATGGGCTGTTTCAGCAATAACTCCTCAAGCAGTGTCAGGCCAGTCCACTGCTCCATTCAACTCAATGGGCTGTTTCAGCAAGAACTCCTCAAGGAGAGAGAGATATGATTGGAGAAGAGGAGGAAGAGATAAGAAGATGAGGAGAGATAGTTGAAGAGGAGATCATGTAGGAGGGAGTTGAATAAGAGGAGAGGAAGAAGATGGGAGGAGAGGGAGAGTTGAAGAGGGGAGAAAGAGAGTTTAAATATAATGAAGGGTAGAGGAGGTGAGGGAGTCAGGAAAGGTCAACTGCCACAGGCAGAATAGAATGAGAAGGAATGCTAGACTAGGTGATTTAAGGTTGTTCTACGGTAGAATATTACTACAGGAATGTCATATTTTATAGTCAGTGTACAGGACATTGACTAAAGATGGGTATTAACTTTCTATTACACGGTAGTAAATTCATGTGTATGATAGGAGAGGGAGTTTTGGGTGCATTCATGTTGCGTAAGTACATCATCTATTAGCTGATCATCCCAGGCTGAGATATAACCTACTGTCACAGGAGGAGTGGAAAAGCTCCTCTGGGTTTCACAACTGGGAGGAGTGGAGAAGTTTTGAGGTGTACAGATTTGAAAGGGCCACAAGTGACGGGTAAGTAGCGGTTAAGAGCGTTGGGCCAATAACCGAAAGGTCGCTCGTTTGAATCCCTGAGCCGACTACGTGAAACATCTGTTGATGTTCCCTTGAGCAAGGCACTTAACCCTAATTGCTCCTGTAAATTGTGATAGAAAATTCCGTATTTACCTGGTTTATTTGATATTAATGATTAATATTTAACTAATAGTAAGACATTTATGTCCTGCTGGTGTCTGTATTTTCATGGGCTCCACTCTAGTTCCCTGAAGGTAATCTGGGCGTATGGTCACCAGAGATGGCTTGAGCTGACAAATGAGTTAAAGACTGCATTACATAGACAAGAATGTGTTTTACTAGAGATAGCTTAGGAGTAGAACAATCCCTCATTGTCTCTAAATCATCCTTGCTAATGAGAAACTAAGCCAGGGTGGGGTTAAGACGACAACCCACGTGCAGATTTTTGTATTTATTTTTTAACCATTATTTAACTAGGCAAGTCAGTTAAGAACAAATTATTATTTACAATGGCGGCCTACCGGGGAACAGTGGGTTAACTGCCTTGTTCAGGGGCAGAACGACACATTTTTACCTTGTCAGCTCAGGGATTCGAGCCCAACGCTCTAACCACGAGGCTACCTGACACCCCAAATAACGACAGGATGAACCCAGAGTGGCTTATGATGCTCCTTGGTCTGCATGAGGGAGGTTGAACCAACCATGACTGACCATTGTTAGTGTCCGCTACATATAGTACTCTGCATTTGTGTAAAGGTTAGGTTACTCGGTCTGACACTCAAGGGGGTGGGGGGGTCGACCAGCCTCATTATTGCAATAATTAATCGTTATTAAATAAGATGATTGTTTGAAGAAATCACCAAGTCTCTCTCAGTACTGAATTTCCACAACAAAGTTGCTCTGGATAAGAGCATCTGCTAAATGACTCAAATGTAAGTGACTAAGCTAGATTTTCTTTAAAAAGACAAGACTGGGGTCCTGGGTGGCGCAGAGGTTAAAAGCACTGCACAGCAGTGCAGATGCGCCGCTACAGCCTTGGGTTCGATCCTGTGCCACAACCGGCCATGACCAGGAGCCCCATAGGACGGTGCACAATTGGCCCAGCCGTCTGGTGTAGGGGAGGGTTTGGGTTCCTTGGCTCATCGTGCTCTAGCGACTCCCAGTGACTGGGCCGGGCACCTGCAAGCTGACTCCGGTCGTCAGTTGAACTGTGTTCTCCCACATATTGGTGTGGCTGACATCTGGGTTTAGAGAGCAGTGTGATAAGAACTAGACAGCCAGGCGGGTCATGTTTCAGAGGACACAGGACTCGACCTTCGCCTCTCCCAAGCCCATTGAGTAGTAGAGATGAGCCAACGGACCAAATTCAGGGAGAAAAAGGGGTTAAAAAATAAGGTTGTGGCCATACCCCCCTTAACGTGCCTGTTCAGGGTCGGGCCTGGTTAGTACTGGGACGGGAGACCGTCTGGGAATACCAACTGCAGTAAGCAAAAAAGACAAGACTGAACGTTATGGCATAGTCTCATGTAAAGGCCTTAGTAATTGTATATGATTTTTTTTAAACACAGTAATATATTGAACAATATACTGTGCCAAATACTCAAGTATGTCCCATCTGCAAACTGTACAATGGTTGGTTTAGAGGAAACGTTTTGTTATTAACTGACTAATTCCATTTGCTAACAGGTATCATAGCAATCTATGTACCAGTCACCGATAGGACCACAGCAAACAATCACACATAATTATTATTAATAGCAAATCGTAACAAGATAAAAAAAAAATTCCATCAGTGTGTTTTTACATTTAATGTACTCAGATGTACAAACTAAATAATTCCAAATGTCATGGAAAAATTGAAAACACTATCTAATATCCTCAGAAAATCTGGCAGTCTGTGTGGAAATATGTTGCAACAGTGTGTTGTTGAAGTCAGAGAATGTGAGTATCTAACTAATGGAGTTTGGGAGTCTGGTGGTCCATGTGCCTGGATCCCTCAGTGTTGCATCCTAAACAGCACCCTATTCAATACATAATGCCTATGAGTCCTGGTCAAAAGTAGTGCACTATATAGGGGATATGGTGCCATTTAGGTTGCTGTGTTTCCAATGGAGGCTTTGCCGTTAATCCACACGGGCCGTCTCAATGCGATCTCTCACTGCTGGATCATAACTGAGATGTTATTAGCTAGATGCTTTCAATGTGTTCGTGTTCAAATGAAGGCCGTGTTTTCTATTTCAGCAGCTTGATGTGTTAGTCTATGTTTTCTCTATGATGACGATGGCTAGTGACCTGTGTGTTTTTAATAATATATTGTAGTTTGCCTGTGGAGTGGCCGATCGTGTCAATGTTTTTTATTGTACATTGTTTTGGTGTAATGGAACCAAATATCGACCATAACGAATTCAATTGAATGATCTATTCTGGTATTAATAAATGTAATAATCTCTATCGGATACATCCACATATTATGACCTCTCACACACACACAGTTGATTTGACTTGATTTGAAGGCAGAGTCCTGTCACTATATTCACTAAGGATACTGTATAGGAGTGCTTCTTGACTCGTCACAGACACATTCTCATTAGCAGTAAGATCCCATCCACCTCTGTCATACAGTATTACAGTCAAGGAACGTGCCGACTGTCCCAGAAGCCCCCGCCACCCGTAACTAGGGTCAGGCATAGCCCCTGGACATGACGGGACCTCTGTTAGACCAGACGGAAACAAAGAGAGAAGCATGAATGACTAATTTAGTCTAATGCCTGAAGTCCTTTTTTGTTGTCATATTAAGTTCACAGACCCTTTTCACATGACTGAGCCGAGCTGTACTATGCCAGCCTGGTTACACATCCACCAGCGTTTCTTTAGCTGTGCTGGAAAGGATCATAATAAATAAATGATCAGAGCCAGCGGAGGACAGTTCAGGTCAGCACAATAGTGTTTAAAGCAGGGCCCTGTTCCTGGAGAGCTACCCTCCTGTAGGTTTTCACTCCAACCCTGTTCCTGGAGAGCTACCCTCCTGTAGGTTTTCACTCCAACCCTGTTCCTGGAGAGATACCCTCCTGTAGGTTTTCACTCCAACCCTGTTCCTGGAGAGCTACCCTCCTGTAGGTTTTCACTCCAACCCTGTTCCTGGAGAGATACCCTCCTGTAGGTTTTCACTCCAACCCTGTTCCTGGAGAGATACCCTCCTGTATGTTTTCACTCCAACCCTGTTCCTGGAGAGCTACCCTCCTGTAGGTTTTCACTCTAACCCTGTTCCTGGAGAGGTACCCTCCTGTAGGTTTTCACTCTAATCCTGTTCCTGGAGAGCTACCCTCCTGTAGGTTTTCACAGAAATTACCGTAACCAAACAAACATTGTAGATGACAAATTATGTGAATAAACAGTAAAATGTCCTACTGGTGACACTGATGTCATCCCCGCAGCCTCCACAATGGATTCGTCTACTTACACAGGCGTGCATCAGACAGGTGTCTCATGTGCCATAAAACATATATATATATTTGAGACTGCTCGACCCCAAAAAATCTTGTTCGACCAACAGCCTGTCGACTAAATGTGGTCAGCCCTCAGATGCTTCAACAATACTCTGTGGTTGTTGGCTTGGAGTCACTTGTTCATCATTTATAAGCTATGCGAGTACGCTTCCTCACTGAAACGGGAAGCATCCAGAGAGTTATAGACCCGCTCCACATCCCTTTCTTAATCTATATCTCTTCTATATGGTTGGATCTACACTCTTAGAAAAAAATATTCCAAAAGGGTTCTTCAGCTGTCCCCATAGGAGAACCCTTTTTGGTTCCAGGTAAAACCCTTTTTGGTTCAATGTAGAACCGTTTTGGGTTCCATGTAGAACACTCTGTGGAAAGGGTTCTACATGGAACCCATAATGGATCTACTTTTTTTGTTTACTGTTTTGACATAGGCGGCCCGAAAAAACACTTAGGCGACCCGCCCAACACTTTTATATGCAGAAAATACTCTGGACCCAGGGGTGAAGCGATACAGTACTGGACATGGATGGGAAATCTATAATGTTGTTCTGTATAGTGATGAAGAAATCATCATGTTGAACCAGGGATCTGACGGAGGTAGTTCTGAACACAGTACTAGACGTCCATGGGAACTGTGTAGAGTTGTGTGTTGAAGGAAATGGATATGATGCTAGATTTACTGTATGAATGGGTGGCGACTGACAATGTTGTTGCTATTAAAAGCAGTGCATTGTGTACATGTTTGCCCTGCTCAAACATTGAGGTTGAAACGCTTTTGTGTGTTTGTGTGTTAAAATAACATTTTACTTTATGTTCCTGACACACTATAATTCCTCATAGATGCTTATTACGTACAGAACAACCAGCAGGACAAAAACCTAAAACACAAGGCCAACTCTACACTGGAGTTGCTTACCAAAAATATTGAATGTTCCTGAGTGTCGAAGTTAAAGTTTTGACTTAAATATACATGAAAAACCTGAAAATGGTTGTCTAGCAATGATCAGCAACCAATTTGACAGAGCTTGTAGAATTTTGAAAAGAATAATGGGCAAATGTTGCACAATCCAGGTGTGGAAAGCTCTTAGAGACTTGCCCAGAAAGACTGTAAATCACTGCTGAAGATGCTTCTACAAATGATTGACTCATAGGTGTAAATACTTATGTAAATGAGATTTCTGTATTTCATTTTCAATAAATTCTTCCATTTTGTCATTATGGGATACTGTGTGTAGATGGGTGAGAAAATTAAGCAATTGAAATACTTTTTGATTCAGGCTGTAACATAAAATGTGGAATAAGTCAAGCGGTATGAAGACTTTCGGAAGGCACTGTAACCCAGAGAATGGAGGGAGGCCTGACCATCTCCTCCACTCATATGTACTAATGTTAGACCAAAACACCAAGCAAGGGGGCGTAGTGGGCGAGAAGCGACGCTAAGTTATTTTGGGCAGGTATGCGGTGTCTGGTTAAGGGGATGGCTGAGGCGAGGCCAACCGTTGGAATGTGGCTAAGTCTGGTTTTAACGGAGAGCTTAGTGATAGACTGCACTAAGGAGTCCTCAATACTGCTCCGGAGTGGAAGGTTTAACTGTCTTGATCTTATGGTTGTGGTCAAACACACAAATAGATCCGCTATCAGGCTAACATTTTCATTGCATTAGGTCTGCCTTTTCTAAAGCAACTTTCAGTAGTTCCCAGCACAAAGTTTTCATGAAAATGACCGGTTGTTTTGGCCTATGGAAGATTGATTCTCTAGTCCTGGCTTTGTTTGACAAACACTAAGCAACTCCGACCACAAGTTACAGGATGGAGGGAATCCCTATACCACTGATTGACAGTTGGCTTGGCGGTGTGTGTGTTTTCCTTTCCTCCCTTAGCTTGAATAATTGATATGGAATTGATTTAAACTCATCTGATAAGTACTGCTTAGCTTGTTCAGCAGGACACTTGGCTTTGGACGGTTAGTGGAAAAGTGGACACAACGTTTATGTTTTACTTCCTATAATTATTGTCTGCCGTTTTTTCTACCTCAGTCAGCACTGCACTAAAGCCTTCATCTCCCACAGCGACGGACAGAAGGATGGATGCTGTAAGCCATTGAAAACATTTGAGACCACAGAAGAGGAAGATTGTTTCTTCACCGTGATTTACTGTAGATCATCTTAAAGCCACAGTCCTGAGACTGTTTCACCCCAACGTAAAACAACAACCTTATATTGTGGGTCAGGATGGGCCAAGACAGTTGTTGCTCTACTAAGCCCATGAGGCATGTATAAGTCATTCTTTCAGGATATTCTATTTAAGAATCAATGACTATATCATTAATTGAAATGACCATTGAACAGGCGGAAAAATCCCAGATTGTCCCCTTTAACGCACAAGCGGTATACACTACAATCTTCCTCCCTCACAGTGCACTGCACATGAACGCACTAATAGCCTACTTAGGCTACAGACGTACGGTATGGGATAACTATCTGTCTCGATGCGATGTGGACATTGTATGAAGGTTTAAATGTCAAGCTGTTTCCTTTTCAATTCCCTTTGAATGGCCTTCTGGGAAATCTACAGGAGGCTTCTGGGAACTGCAACGTGTGCGACCGGGCCTCATAAATACAAGTTAGCGTGGAGAGCAAGGGGGCTGTCACTCTGATGTGTGTTATTTGATGTCGGCCTTAAAGGGCCATTAAGCAGTTGCTACATCCATTTTATGGGGATTTAAAAATGTATGATAGTGAGCTCCAAAAGTATTGGGAAAATGACAAGTGTTTTGTTGTTTTGGCTCTGTACTACAGCACTTTGGATTTGAAATGATACAATGATTATGAGGTTAAAGTGTAGACTGTCAGCTTTAATTTGAGGGTATTTTCATCCATATTGCGTAAACCGTCTAGAGATTACAGCACTTTTTGTACATTGTCCCCCCCGTTTTAGGGGACCAAAATTATTGGACAAATTCACCTATGTGTATTAAAGTAGTAAAAAATGTAGTATTTGGTCCGATATTCATAGCATGCAATGATTACATCAAGATTGTGACACATTTGCTGTTTGGTTTGGTTGTGTTTCAGATGATTTTGTGCTCAATAGAAATGAATGGTAAATAATGTATTGTGTCATTTTGGAGTAACTTTTATTGTAAATAAGAATAGAATGTTTCTTAACACTTCTAGATTAATGTGGATGTTACCATGATTACAGATAATAATCCTGAATGAATCGTGAATAATAAATGAGGAAGTTGCAGAGGCATAAATATCATACCCCCCCAAAATGCAAACCTCCTCTGTTATTGTAATGGCGAGAGGTTGACATGTCTTGGGGGACTCTCCGTAAACATGGTAGCATCCACATCAACCTAGAAGTGTTTAGAAACGTACCATCAGAACCCAAAATATAAGCTTGCTTTACTCAAAAGTTAGTAAACAAATCAAATGTAAACACTATATAGCCTCAACATGGTTACAACAATGATGTTGATATCATGGATGGTCAGTCCTTGCATCCATAGCTCTGCCTATGAATTTGAGAAGGGTTACATTTCTCCGGGTTCATCCCTCAGCTTTTTACAGAAATGGGGGCAGGGAATATGCTTTGTTATTGTTTCTGCTGCTGATTGCCGCTTTAAGGGCTTATCAGAGTCCAAACGGTGTACACATCCACACGGCAGTGTTCTAGAATATTGAATCGTTGGCTTTCATACTTTTTGAATTCTCAGCGCTGCTCAAGCTATTCCTCCAGCTGTCAACACATTCAGATGATTAGAGGACGCGGAGACGCGTTGGTTGGGAATTTTGGGGAGGTGCGTGTTTGGGCTGCGTCCCCCGCGGACGGTGGTCTCAGAGCCGCATAGGACAGTGGCTCTGTGTCTGTGGACTCTGAATTACACTTTAGTGCATGTGTTGTAGTAGTCTTCTGATCAGTAGGCCTAGATAATGAGTTTAATGGGCACGTCGTGATAGGAATACGTTTTGAAAGTAGTATGATTGATAGTCTATCCCATAGATTGTCCTGTTGAACATTGTGTCACTGCCAGCTCCGTGTGAAGTCAGATAGTCCGCCATTCTCATGATAATGTCATGTCGTTCCCGTTGCCTCCTTTTGTCCCGCCGCGGTTAACAAATTGACCCGACTACAGCTGTTTGACAACACTAAAGAGATATGAACTAACCACAACTCACTCATCATTTCACTCTGCATCAATCCACTTGTGATTTTTGGGAAAGTGTCTTGTAATTATGTAGACAAGCTCAATTTGTCTGTGGACTCTCCTCTTTCTCTCTGTTCTATTCACTGACATACTGTCCCTCAACACAGACAATTAACATGGCTAATAGCATTCCTTGGCTTCTGTTAAAAATGACGAAGCGTTGACTATATCTAAACACGTTCATCCTTGAGGGAGAAGTGTTTGCAAGCTAATTCCTGAGGGTCCATGGCTTACTCATGCTTGGCCTGGAAGTGTCCCAAATGGCCCCCTGTTCCCTATAGAGTGCACTACTTTTGACCAGAGCCCATAGCACTTTACAGGGAATTGGGTGCCGTTTCAGATGCAGAATACTACTTCAACTGCTTTAGTGTTTTGGGTCCTTCACTGGAACGTTCTTTTGTCAGGGGAAGATTCCTCCTTCGCTCATGCGAATGCTACTCGAGCTACTTGAACCTCAGTCAAGGAAAGTAGTGAATGTTTATAAGGGGAGGGGCGGGGGTTAAAGGGATGGGTGAGGGAGGGGTCCTCGATTGTCCGCGCTGTTGAAAGCAGCTGTGTGTCTTTTGTGCTCGGCCACTGCTTCATTGTTCAAACCTGCCGACCCAGAGGGAGCGATGAATACGGGGGAGGGAGGGAAAGGGAGAGAGTCCAACAAGTGAAAGGGGAGCCAACTTTTTTAAAGTGAAGAAATAATGCCCTCCCTTTCTACCACAAGAATAAGACGATAAGAAGACACTTGAAAAAGGAGAGAGAGAGAGAACTCTGTGTGCTCTTGCCTTGAGAGAATTCAAATCAGTGTCTCTCACCCCTCCCCCTCTCCTCCCTCCATTCAAAAGCCTTCCCTCTCCCTGCAAGCTGCTTTCCCTCGTAGCCCTGAAGAGAGAGCCTAAGTTGTGTTCTATCGTTTTCCCCCTCTGCACGAAGTAAGATAAGATAAGATAAGGGCCTGGTTAGAAGGAAAAAGAGGGGAAACGGGAGAACGAGCGAGTGCAGCCAATCAATGCAGCAACAGTTCCTCTCTTCTGCACACTCACTGTCACAATGGGAGAGGCGTGAGTTGTGGAGAGAGAGAGGGAGAGAAAGGTGCGGAAGGAGTAGAGTAGTGGACTGCAGGGGGATCCTGACTCATTCACTCTGAAGGGAAGGAAGGAAAGGATTTGCTGCTAATCTTTCCATCTGTGTGTCTCAGGTCAGTAGTATTGTACTACATTACATTACATTACATTTAAGTCATTTAGCAGACGCTCTTATCCAGAGCGACTTACAAATTGGTGCATTCACCTTATGGCATCCGGTGGAACAGCCACTTTACAATAGTGCATCAGATCTTTTAAGGGGGGGGGGGGGGGGCAGAAGGATTGCTTTATCCTAGGTATTCCTTGAAGAGGTGGGGTTTCAGGTGTCTCCGGAAGGTGGTGATTGACTCCGCTGTACTACACTTATACATTCTGTGTGTGTCTCTGGTCAGTAGTATTGTACTACACTTATACATTCTGTGTGTGTATTCCTCTCTTGGTTCTGTGTGTGTATTCTGTCAGACAGGCGATAACAACAGCTACACCACTAGTGTGTGTCAACAGGAGTGTTCACATCTCACTGCAGATAGTTTAGGGTCGTCACTAGTTACCACAGCCACAAAGTCATAATGATATCTAAACCCAGCCTATTTCTGCAATTTATTTTCTTAAAATATGATTTTAAATCTAACATTAACCCTAACCTTAACCACACTGCTAACATTATGCTTAACCTTAAATTAAGACCAAAAAGCAAATGTTTGTTTTCATGAATTTTTCCATTAATACAGTTGCTCAGCCAGATAGTGTAGGGATGGTTGCTAAGCCAGATAGTGTGGTTGGTTGGAAAGCTTTGATCTGTGCAGCTCAGTGAATCAGATGAGAGGGTTTCCTGGCAACAGTTTCCAAATCTGAAATCAGTCGGTGGTGTGTAGGTGCCTGTAAGCTGGTTGTAGACATTCTTCTGGGGCATTGAGCATGACTGGCTTTTTGTCTGTTGTTGTTGGGATGTTGTCCAAAGTATAAGAAGCTCATATATAGGAAGATTATAGGAAAGCTTTGTATTCCCCCCTAAAGAGCAATTACCTTCACAAACACAGTGAGGAATAGACCTGGGAATGAGGTTGATGGGTCTGTTTATAACAGAGGTGCCGCCCATCAAGTGTCAACGTGCTTAGTGGGTGTGGCCTTGCGGTTAGCTTTGGAGTGTGTGTAAACATCTATGCCAGATTGTTAACACCACACATCTATCTGACCTGCATGGCAGAGTTATGCACTAAAGTTGTATCGGTTTAAAAGGTCAAAGTACCAACAGTCTGTCCCAGTACACACACTCCGATCCCTTCCTAAGACACACACTCTCACACACCAAGTCCAATGGCGGCGAGCTTTAAACCACTCCAGCCGACGCTTGTCAATGTGCATGGTGATCTTAGGCTTGTGTGCTGCTGCTCGGCCATGGAAACCCAAAGAAACAGTTATTGTGCTGACGTTGCTTCCAGAGGCAGCTTTGACCTTGGTAGTGAGTGTTGCAACCGAGGACAAACAATTTTTACGTCCTTCAGCACTCTGCAGTCCCGTTCTGTGAGCTTGTGTGGCCTATCACTTTGCGGATGAGCCGTTGTTGCCCCTAGACGTTTCCACTTCACAATAACAGCACTTACAGTTGACCGGGGAAGCTCTAGTAGGGCAGAAATTTGATCAAGTGACTTGTTGGAAAGGTGGCATCCTATGACGGTGCCACGTTGAAAGTCACTGAGTTCTTCAGTAAGGCCATTCTACTCCCAGTGTTTGTATATGGAGATTGCATGGCGGTGTGCTCAATTTTATACACCTGTCAGCGACGATTATTTGGGGTTATTATGATGGGAAGTTATTTCAACTGATTCTAGAGGCACAGTCACTTGTTTAGGTGGTAGTAATGAGGTAGATAACTGGAGAGTTGCTCTGTTGAATGATTTATTAATGTCATTATTAGAGGTCGACGGATTAATCGGAATGGCCGATTTAATTAGGGACGATTTCAAGTTTTCATAACAATCGGAAATTACACCTTTTATTTAACTAGGCAAGTCAGTTAAAGAACACATTCTTATTTTCAATGACGGCCTAGGAACGGTGGGTTAACTGCCTTGTTCAGTGGCAGAACGACAGATTTTTACCTTGTCAGCTCAGGGATTCAATCTTGCAACCTTACAGTTAACTAGTCCAACGCTCTAACCACCTGCCTCACGAGGAGCCCGCCTGTTACGCGAATGCAGTAAGAAGCCAAGGTAAGTTGCTAGCTAGCATTAAACTTATCTTATAAAAAAACAATCAATCAATCATAATCACTAGTTATAACTACACATGATTGATAATATTACTAGTTTATCTAGAGTGTCCTGCGTTGCATATAATCTCCAACATGTACTATACCATAAACATCAATGCCTTTCTTAAAATCAATACACAGAAGTATATATTTTTAAACCTGCATATTTAGCTAAAAGAAATCCAGGTTAGCAGGCAATATTAACCAGGTGAAGTTGTGTAATTTCTCTTGCGTTCATTGCACGCAGAGTCAGGGTATATGCAACAGTTTGGGCCACCTGGCTCATTGCGAACTAATTTGCCAGAATTTTATGTAATTATGACATAACATTAAAGGTTGTGCAATGTAACAGGAATATTTAGACTGATGGATGCCACCCGTTAGATAAAATACGGAACGGTACCGTATTTCACTGAAAGAATAAATGTTTTGTTTTCGAGATGATCGTTTCCGGATTCGACCATATTAATGACCTAAGGCTTGTATTTCTGTGTTATTATGTTATAATTATGTCTATGATTTGATAGAGCAGTCTGACTGAGCAATAGTGGGCACCAGCAGGCTCGTAAGCATTCGTTTAAACAGCACTTTCATGCGTTTTGCCAGCAGCTCTGCTGTTTATGAATTCAAGCCTATCAACTCCCGAGATTAGGCTGGTGTAACCGATGTGAAATGGCTAGCTAGTTAGTGGGGTGCGCGCTAATAGCGTTTGAAACGTCACTCGCTCTGAGACTTGGAGTAGTTGTTCCCCTTGCTCTGCATGAGTAACGCTGCTTCGAGGGTGGCTGTTGTCGATATGTTCCTGGTTCGAGCCCAGGTAGCGGCGAGGAGAGGGATGGAAGCTATACTGTTACACTGGCAATACTAAAGTGCCTATAAGAACATCCAATAGTCAAAGGTATATGAAATACAAATCGTATAGAGAGAAATAGTCCTATAATTCCTATAATAACTAGAACCTAAACTTCTTACCTGGGAATATTGAAGACTCATGTTAAAAGGAACCACCAGCTTTCATATGTTCTCATGTTCTGAGCAAGGAACTTAAACGTTAGCTTTCTTACATGGCACATATTGCACTTTTAATTTCTTCTCCAACACTTTGTTCTTGCATTATTTAAACCAAATTGAACATGTTCCATTATTTATTTGAGGCTAAATTGATTTTATTGATGTATTATATCAAGTTAAAATAAGTGTTCATTTAGTATTGTTGTAATTGTCATTTTTACAAATAAATAACAAAAATCAGCCGATTTTAATCGGTATCGGCTTTTTTGGGTCCTCCAATAATCGATATCGGCGTTGAAAAATCATAATCGGTCGACCTCTAGTCATTATATCCTTATTAAGAGGAGAGGTAGCACTCCGTGTCCGAGACGAGACAACATTGTGAGGCATATATAGATTTTGTTCAAGGTCCAAGACGACAGAAATAGTTTGATTGTCAGTGCGACTGTGATCTTTTGACAAGCCTATCAAGTCTGAGACCCCATAACAGACAGGCTGTCAAGAGGAATCAGGTGTTCTTGTCAAGTACCTCGATGTCTCGTCTGAAATGACTGAGTTTGATTGGTTTGTTTCTCTGAGACACCGACACTTCATGACAGTCCTCAGGGCAGAGCACACACACACACACATACGTGTACACAGACATACACCGATCGCTGCCCACCCTTTCCCTCAACCCTGCACTCACTACTTGAATGAAAGTGAAGGAGTATACCAGAATAGAATATACAGTGGCTTGCGAAGGTTTTCACCCCCCTTGGCATTTTTCCTATTTTTTTGCCTTACAACCTGGAATTAAAAATATTTTTTGGGGTGTTTGTATCATTTGATTTACACAACATGCCTACCACTTTGAAGATTCAAAATATATTTTCTTGTGAAACAAGCAAGAAATACATTTAAAAACAGAACTTGAGCATGCAAAACTATTCCCACCCTCCCGAATGTCAATACGTTGTAGAGCCACCTTTTGCAGCAATTACAGCTGCAAGTCTCTTGGGGTATGTCTCTATAAGCTTGACACATGTAGCCACTGGGATTTTTTTCCCATTCTTCAAGGCAAAACTGCTCCAGCTCCTTCAAGTTGGATGGGTTCTGCTGATGTACAGCAATCTTTAAGTCATACCACAGATTCTAAATTGGATTGAGGTCTGGACTTTGACTAGGCCATTCCAAGATATTTAAATGTTTTCCCATAAACCACTTGAGTGTGTCTGTAGCTATATGCTTAGGATCATTGTCCTGCTGGAAGGTGAACCTCCATCCCAGTCTCAAATCTCTGGAAGACTGAAACAGGTTTCCCTCAAGAATTTCCCTGTATTTAGCTCCATCCATCATTCTTTCAATTCTGACCAGTTTTCCAGTCCCTGCCAATGGAAAAACATCCCCACAGCATGATGCTGCCACCACCATGCTTCACTGTGGGGATAGTGTTCTCGGGGTGATGGGAGGTGTTGGGCCAGACATAGCGTTTATCTTAATGGCCAAAAAGCTCAATTTTAGTCTCATCTGACCAGAGTACCTTCTTCTATATGTTTGGGGAGTCTCCCACATGCCTTTTGGAGAACACTTTAAGCAATGGATTTTTTCTGGACACTCTTCTGTAAAGCCCAGCTCTGTGGAGTGTATGGCTTAAAGTGGTCCTATGAACAGATACTCCAATCTCCGCTGTGGAGCTTTGCAGCTCCTTCAGGGTTATCTTTGGTCTCTTTGTTGTGTCCTGATTAATACCCTCCTTGCCTGGTTCGTGAGTTTTGGTGGGCTGCCCTCTCTTGGCAGATTTGATTTGTTGTGATGCCATATTCTTTCCATTTTTTAATACGGATTTAATGGCGCTCCGTGGGATATTCAAAGTTTCTGATATTTTTTTATAACCCAACCCTGATGTGGAGAAGTACATAACTTTGTCCCTGACCTGTTTGGAGAGCTCCTTGGTCTTCATGGTGCCGCTTGCTTGGTGGTGCCCCTTACTTAGTGGTGTTGCAGACTCTGGGGCCTTTCAGAACAGTTATGTGTGTGTGTATACATACTCAGATCATGTGACAGATCATGTGACACTTAGATTACACACAGGTGGACTTGATTTATTTTTCAGAAGTCACTAATTATGTGACTTCTGAAGTTAATTTGTTGCACCAGATCTTATTTAGGGGCTTCATAGCAAAGGGGGTGAATACATATGCACGCACCACTTTTCCATTGTTTAAAAAACTTTTTTTGTTTGTTGAAACAAGTCATTTTTTTCATTTCACTTCACCAATTTTGACAATGTCCATTACATGAAATCCAAATAAAAATCGATTTAAATTACAGGTTGTAATGCACCAAATATAGGAAAAACGCCAAGGGGGATGAATAATTTTGCAAGGCACTGTAAGTAAGTCTATTTTATCCACTAGCAGAGGTAAGCAGTCACCAAACACCAACTCTCGATACATTGCTTCCATCTATGCCAGTACAGTACAGGCAGTATCTCTGTCCTTGACAAAGGCAGGTCTGAATAGATACTTCACGTCTTAGTTACAGTTCAGGCTACATAGTACAGCTCTAATCAATAGTTAATAATGGGCAGTTATTTAGAGATCACAGTGGTGTTGTAAAGCAGGGTTTTGTCGACCCGGTGAAAGATATGTGTTTGGAGTCATGAGAGGTAAAGTGAGTCAAGAGGACACCCCAGACTGTTTACAGTTGGTGTGATTGTGAGGTCTACATGTCCCTCGGTCATCAGCTCTATGCCACAATGCTGCTATGTATGAGAAGAGTCTGTAATAACTCAACCAGGACGGCGGTGAGAAGTTACACTATGTAATGATCCTGATGTACAGCTAGTGGCTATGAAACGTGTGTTGGATCTGAACCAAAGCTCTATGAGGAAAAGCAATGCTGACCTTGGCTTGACCAGAACGGTCTACAAAAGGGTTGGACAGAGTTCATTCTGGGACTTCCACCTGTGAGGCGGGGTGCGGTCGGTTGACTTGCGGTGGGTGCGGTCGGTTGATTTGCGGTTAAGGTCACCCAGGAGTAGCCGGGGGTCAGAGGCGAAATTAACCTTGGTTTCCGCCCCTGCCAGGAGACTGTAACAAAAACAGCCAGTCCAGACCAGCCAGGCACACCCACTCCTGTGTGTAAATCTAACTGACATCTCACTGAGAGCAGAGAGCGTAAAACCACTGTTGACTGCATCAGAACCAGACCTGGTCCAACCAGTATATACTCTATACTTTCAGAACCAGACCTGGTCCAACCAGTATATACTCTATACTTTCAGAACCAGACCTGCTCCAACCAGTATATACTCTATACTTTCAGAACCAGACCTGGTCCAACCAGTATATACTCTATACTTTCAGAACCAGACCTGCTCCAACCAGTATATACTCTATACTTTCAGAACCAGACCTGGTCCAACCAGTATATACTCTATACTTTCAGAACCAGACCTGCTCCAACCAGTATATACTCTATCCTTTCAGAACCAGACCTGGTCCAACCAGTATATACTCTATACTTTCAGAACCAGACCTGCTCCAACCAGTATATACTCTATACTTTCAGAACCAGACCTGGTCCAACCAGTATATACTCTATACTTTCAGAACCAGACCTGCTCCAACCAGTATATACTCTATACTTTCAGAACCAGACCTGGTCCAACCAGTATATACTCTATACTTTCAGAACCAGACCTGCTCCAACCAGTATATACTCTATCCTTTCAGAACCAGACCTGGTCCAACCAGTATATACTCTATACTTTCAGAACCAGACCTGGTCCAACCAGTATATACTCTATACTTTCAGAACCAGACCTGGTCCAACCAGTATATACTCTATACTTTCAGAACCAGACCTGGTCCAACCAGTATATACTCTATACTTTCAGAACCAGACCTGGTCCAACCAGTATATACTCTATACTTTCAGAACCAGACCTGGTCCAACCAGTATATACTCTATACTTTCAGATACTTTGAGATTTTGCTTTAGCCCGACCTGAAGTGCCAAATGGGTGGGTTTTCAAATCAAATCAAATTGTATTTGTCACATGCGCTGAATACAACAGGTGTAGACCTTACCGTGAAATGCTTACTTACAAGCCCTTAACCAACAATGCAGTTCAAGAAAGACTTAATAAAATATTTACTAAATAAACTAAAGTTAAAAAAAAAAAGTAACCCAATAAAATAACGTGGGGCTCTTCCATTGGTTCAAGTGCGCCAGGCAAGCTCAATCAAAACCCTGCCAAAGTAGTTGAAAGTGAACAAATACCATTTAAACCCAGATCAGTGAAGGGCTTTCTGCCAAAGAGAAGCCGTTCCTCCTCCCATCTCAAGTTTCTGACATGGGAACAGTCCGAGATTCCCAGAAACGTCTGTAAAAAGGGAACTACCTGTGAGTGAATCAGTCTACGACGTCAACAGAGGAGTATGTCTGACATCAATGGAGGGGGAAATAGAGGATTAGTTTACCAGTCTCAATGGGGACATCGGCTAGTTAATGTACGCACGCGCGCATGCACACACACCAGGGATATCAGACTTGAAACTAACCCCATTTACTGGCATCAAAACACACATCACCATAGCCACTCACAGCTTTATCATCAAGAATCCAATGTATTCATAATATGTTCCTATACCCACATAACTCTCCACTGTATTCATATGTTCCTATACCAACATAACTCTCCACTGTATTCATATGTTCCTATACCCACAGAACTCTCCACTGTATTCATATGTTCCTATACCCACATAACTCTCCACTTTATTCATATGTTCCTATACCAACATAACTCTCCACTGTATTCATATGTTCCTATACCAACCTAATTCTCCACTGTATTCATATGTTCCTATACCAACCTAACTCTCCACTGTATTCATATGTTCCTATACCAACCTAACTCTCCACTGTATTCATATGTTCCTATACCCACATAACTCTCCACTGTATTCATATGTTCCTATACCCACATAACTCTCCACTGTATTCATATGTTCCTATACCCACATAACTCTCCACTGTATTCATATGTTCCTATACCAACCTAACTCTCCACTGTATTCATATGTTCCTATACCAACCTAACTCTCCACTGTATTCACATGTTCCTATACCAACCTAACTCTCCACTGTATTCATATGTTCCTATACCCACCTAACTCTCCACTGTATTCATATGTCACCTGTCCATGTCACATGTCACCTGTCCAATTGTCTCAGCTCCCTCTGTAGCCTCTCTGGGTGGGTGGAGGGCCCTGGCTGCCCAAATACATGTCACCTGTTCAATTGTCTCAGCTCCCTCTGTAGCCTCTCTGGGTGGGTGGAGGGCCCTGGCTGCCCAAATACATGTCACCTGTCCAATTGTCTCAGCTCCCTCTGTAGCCTCTCTGGGTGTGTGGAGGGCCCTGGCTGCCCAAATACATGTCACCTGTCCAATTGACTCAGCTCCCTCTGTAGCCTCTCTGTGTGGGTGGAGGGCCCTGGCTACATGGGGGTTGATGGGGTCAGTGGGTCTCTCCCTGAGTCTATACATGGGGGTTGATGGGGTCAGTGGGTCTCTCCCTGAGTCTTTACATGGGGGTTGATGGGGTCAGTGGGTCTCTCCCTGAGTCTTTACATGGGGGTTGATGGGGTCAGTGGGTCTCTCCCTGAGTCTATACATGGGGGTTGATGGGGTCAGTGGGTCTCTCCCTGAGTCTTTACATGGGGGTTGATGGGGTCAGTGGGTCTCTCCCTGAGTCTATACATGGGGGTTGATGGGGTCAGTGGGTCTCTCCCTGAGTCTATACATGGGGGTTGATGGGGTCAGTGGGTCTCTCCCTGAGTCTTTACATGGGGGTTGATGGGGTCAGTGAGTCTCTCCCTGAGTCTATACATGGGGGTTTATGGGGTCAGTGGGTCTCTCCCTGAGTCTTTACATGGGGGTTGATGGGGTCAGTGGGTCTCTCCCTGAGTCTTTACATGGGGGTTGATGGGGTCAGTGGGTCTCTCCCTGAGTCTTTACATGGGGTTGATGGGGTCAGTGGGTCTCTCCCTGAGTCTTTACATGGGGTTGATGTGGTCAGTGGGTCTCTCCCTGAGTCTTTACATGGGGGTTGATGGGGTCAGTGGGTCTCTCCCTGAGTCTATACATGGGGGTTGATGGGGTCAGTGGGTCTCTCCCTGAGTCTTTACATGGGGTTGATGTGGTCAGTGGGTCTCTCCCTGAGTCTTTACATGGGGGTTGATGGGGTCAGTGGGTCTCTCCCTGAGTCTTTACATGGGGGTTGATGGGGTCAGTGGGTCTCTCTCTGAGTCTTTACATGGGGGTTGATGGGGTCAGTGGGTCTCTCCCTGAGTCTTTACATGGGGGTTGATGGGGTCAGTGGGTCTCTCCCTGAGTCTTTACATGGGGTTGATGGGGATCAGTGAGTCTTTTGTAATGATAACATTTGAAAACATTATTAAACTACTAAACCTCACACCCCCACAGTGGGTTGCAAGAAGTCACACATTCTATACATTTGCTGATGACACAACAGCCTGATCAACGATGAGACAACCTATAGGGAGGAGGTCAAAAACCTGGCCGTGTGGTGCCAGGACAACAACCTCTCCCTCAACGTGATCAAGACAAAGGAGATGATTGTGGACTACAGGAAAAAGAGGACCGAGCACGCCTCCATTCTCATCGACGGGGCTGTAGTGGAACAGGTTGAGAGCTTCAAGTCCCTTGGTGTCCACATCACCAACAAACTAGAATGGTCCAAGCACACCAAGACAGTTGTGAAGAGGGCACGACAAAACCTATTCTCCCTCAGGAGACTGAACAGATTTGGCATGGGTCCTCAGATCCTTAAAAGGGTTCTACAGCTGCACCACCGAGAACATCCTGACTGGTTGCATCACTGCCTGGTATGGCAACTGCTCGGCCTCCGACCACAAGGCACTACAGAGAGTAGCGCGAACGGCCCAATATACTGGGGCCAAGCTTCCTGCCATCCAGGACCTATACCAGGCGGTGTCAGAGGAAGGTCTTAAAAATTGTCAATGACTCCAGCCACCCTATTCATAGACTGTTCTCTCTGCTACCGCACGGCAAGCGGTACCGGAGCGCCAAGTCTAGGTCCAAGAGGCTTCTAAACAGCTTCTATCCCAAGCCATAAGACTCCTGAACATCTAGTCAAATGGCTATCCAGACTATTTGTAGTGCCCCCCCCCACCCCTTCTTTACACCACTGCTACTCTCTGTTGACATCTATGCATAGTCACTTTAATTACTCTGCCTACAATGACATATTACCTCAACTAACCCGTGCACCCGCACATTGAATCTGTTTCAGTACCCCCCCTGTATATCCTGTATATAGTCTCGCTATTGTTATTTTACTGCTGCTCTTTAATTACTTGTTACTTTTATCTCTTATTCTTATCTGTATTTTTTTGAAATTGCATTGTTGGTTAAGGGCTCGTAAGTTAGCATTTCACTGTAAGGTCTACTACACCTGTTGTATTCGGCACATGTGACTAATAAAATGTGATTTTATGCATCCTATGACCAATGGTAGTTGGCCATCCTGAGAGAGACACGAGTATCTTATAACAGTATCACATCCTTGACTCGTGGGCACACTTTGTGGGGAATTTGAGTTCGATACCACTGAAAAATCAAGGAGAGGACATCTAGATTGACGGCAACTGCAAATCTCTCAGCGTGAGGCGGTAATGTAACTCTTCTCTTCAAGCACAATATTCAAAACTCCTGCCCCAAAACCATGAGAGAACTGCCAAGAACAGAAGAGCAAAGTGAAGCTCAACAACCTGCTGCAAGGTCCTTTTTTATTGCTTTTCAAGGGACCAGCTTAAATATTTTAGAAAATCTCAGAGTAAATTTGTTTTAAAGCATTGCATTGCATTAGAGATGGCGTCACTGTGGCAGCAAACGCCATGGAAACAGGATACATGGGACTGATTTACGATTGGCCTAGAGACGGAGCAGGCGGCCAATCCGCATTTTTCTGAGTCCAAATAACACCACGTAATCTAGCCAAACAAGACTTTGAGCTAAAACTATAAATTCTACTACAAGCTTTTCAACAGTGGCCACTTTTCAACAGTGTATCAGACGAATCATGTCTGAGCTGAGCTTGTATTAGAGATTGGCCGTATGGACAACAATCCATACTGCGGTAAATTGCCTGAATTGATGCGATAACAGTGAAGTTCATTACATGAATGTGCACCACAGTTTTTTGTTGTATTGTTCTTTAAACTACTAATTCTAGTTTGTAACCATCAATCGTCCCTTTTAACAATCCCCTATATTAGCAAACGTATTACATTTCAAACTTCACATTCTAGTGTAGGCTAATTATCCTTAGTGAAGGTTATTAGCAAAATGCCTGGGATAAATGAGAATGAGCGATGTCTGAAATGTTCCGTTTAGCGCTCCAGCCTGTAGACATGGCCACGTCTGGATGTGCTGCTGTGACGGCGACACGGTGCTTATGGGAAGGAGACATGGTGCTTATGGGAAGGAGACATGGTGGTTGTGGGAAGGAGACTAGGTGGCCTCGTTGTTGATGAGCACCTACCCACTTTAGTTACAGTACATCGACAAGCCTGGAAGAACACGGGAGGTGTGTGTGTGTGTGTGTGTGTGTGTGTGTGTGTGTGTGTGTGTGTGTGTGTGTGTGTGTGTGTGTGTGTGTGTGTGTGTGTGTGTGTGTGTGTGTGATTGAGAGCGAGGTTGTCGAGTGGGTGGGCAGTGATGGGAGAGGATACAGGAAGAAGGAGAAGGATATTACTTTACTCTGGTCCTGGCCTTGTTAGTTCCTGGATAACAATGGATATTCCATTTCCACATCTGTACACACACACACACACTGGGGACCTCTGGGAATCCAGAACCCAGACCCTTAATTTTTTTGGAGTCAGAAAAGGATGACCTCACCAGGGCTTGGAGTGATGTTATGGTTTATATTGACTCTACCTCTCAGAGCTGGTGAACATATGCTGGGGATTACAAGGCCTGCTAATTTCCTGCTCTCTTTCTCTCTCTCTCTGCCTCTCACTACCTTTCTTTCTCTGTATCGCTTGTCTTCTCTCTCTTTCTCCCTCTCTGATGCTCCCCTCGTTCTCGCCCTCTTTCTCTCTTTTTCTCTCTTCGAGACTATTAACTAAAACCTGGAAGTCATGAGGTGTGAAGTCATCCTGGGGTTTCTTCCCTTTATAAGTGGTTATGTGTGTTGAGCTGAGTGAGAAACCATATCAAGGGTCACACGCCTCATATCATGGGAATCGCATCAGGGCGGAACCACACAGATCTCAATGCTGGAACTTTAATATTTGAATGTGGTTAAAATGGTTGAGTTCAGTCGTATGGATCAAGGAATTGGTAGGGAATTCGAAGAGGGATCAAGAATTTGATATCAACTACTAGGGAATTTTCTGTTGCTGTCGCCAATTCAACTAAAACCCTCAACAAATAACTTATGCTGGGTCTGCACATCTGTTGAGACTGCTGGAGAGATTGTCTCCCTGGGCTTGAGATGGTCCTGTTTTACCAGGTCTTTGTTTGGAGTGTTTGGAGTGCTCCTGTTTTCATATCAAATTGTAATTTGGAGTGTTTGGAGTGCTGTTTTCATATCAGATCTTAATTTGGAGTGTTTGGAGTGCTCCTGTTTTCATATCAGATCTCTGAGGAAATGAAGATGAGATATGTGGAAGAAAGAATGCAAGTGGCGTGAGAGATAGAAGAATGTGAGAGATTGAATGGATACAAGATGGAGAGATGGAAAAAGATGGAGGGGGACCTGAGGTGATATAAAACAAAGTCCCGACAGAGGGATACAGACTGATATAGAACATATATTAAATTGAGACACAGATGGAGAGATGGAAGGATGGGAAGAGAAAGCGAGAGGATTCCAGAGTGATATTAAACACTGATGTCATTCAGAAAGCTATTGTGCAGATGAAGGAGGAGACATTGAAGATAGGAAGAGAGGCATATTGGATTGTAGGGCTGGGAATTGCCAGGGACTTACAGTGAAATACAGTGTAGACATTGTTCATTTTGTAAATGACTATTGTAGTGGGAAACGGCATATTCTTTATGGAATATCTACATAGGCGTACAGAGGCCCATTATCAGCAACCATCACTCCTGTGTTCCAAATGGCACGTTGTGTTAGCTAATCCAAGTTTATCATTTTAAAAGGCTAATTGATCATTAGAAAACCCTTTTGCAATTATGTTAGCACAGCTGAAAACTGTGGTTCTGATTATAGATGCAATAAAACTGGCCTTCTTTAGACTAGTTGAGTATCTGGAGCATCAGCATTTGTGGGTTCGATTACAGGCTCAAAATGGACAGAAACAAAGACTTTTCTTCTGAAACTTGTCAGTCTATTCTTGTTCTGAGAAATGAAGGCTATGCCTTTCGAGAAATTGCCATGAAACTGAAGATCTTGTACAAACCTGTGTACTACTCCCTTCACAGAACAGTGCAAACTGTCTCTAACCAGAATAGAAAGAGGAGTGGGAGGCCCGGGTGCACAACTGAGCAAGAGGACAAGTACATTAGAGTGTCTAGTTTGAGAAACAGACGCCTCACAAGTCCTCAACTGGCAGCTTCATTAAATAGTACCCGCAAAACACCCGTGAAGTGAAGTGAAGAGGCGACTCCGGGATGCTGGCCTTCTAGGCAGAGTTCCTCTGTCCAGTGTCTGTGTTCTTTTGCCCATCTTAATCTTTTCTTTTTATTGGCCAGTCTGAGATATGGCTTTTTCTTTGCAACTCTGGCTAGAAGGCCAGCGTCCCGAGTCGCCTCTTCACTGTTGAATAGACTGATGAGTTTCAGAAAAAAGTACTTTGTTTCTGGCCAATTTGAGCCTGTAATCGAACCCACAAATACTTATACTCAACTAGTCTAAAGAAGGACAGTTTTATTGCTTTGTTAATCAGAACAACAGTTTTCAGCTGTGCTAACATAATTGCAAAAGGGTTTTCTAATGATCAATTAGCCTTTTAAAATGATAAACTTGGATTAGCTAACACAACGTGCCATTGGAACACAGGAGTGATGGTTACTGATAATGGGCCTCTGTACACCTATGTAGATATTCCATCAAAAATATGCCGTTTCCAGCTACAAAAGTCATTTACAACATTAACAATGTCTACACTGTAATTCTGATCAATTTGATGTTATTTTAATGGATGAAAAATGTGCTTTTCTTTCAAAAACATTTCTAAGTGACCCCAAACTTTTGAACGGTAGTGTAACTGTATAGAGTTTTTCCCCCATCACTGTTGGATTGATGTTAAACTATTGGATGAAGCCTTATCCCACTGATGCCGTATGACTCTCCTGCCCAACAGCCATAGAGAGGGAGGAGAGAAAGTCATTTTTCATTCAGAGATTTGGATTAAGGCTGTTGAGGATTATAACCACTTTAAGCCTTTCCATAACACACAAACAGAGACACACACACACACACACACACCGATAAGTTAGCGACTGAGCAACCGTCTGTTCTCGTCCACATGTTGAACTAAATAATCAACTCCCGACTGGAAGTGGTCGCTGGGTGGCAGCGAGCCAATCCACATCCAGAGTCTCAGTTGGGTTGTTGGCTTTAGCCCATCCAGCCATCTTCTGCTGGGGACTTCAGGGGGAGGTGTGTAGGGTCCACACCCTAAGGTCTGGCTCTTGTTCTGGGCCACAGCTCCCCAAGAAACCTGCCTCCTGGAACCAGGAGCGTGACAGCAGATGTGGTTTTGGAGAGGGAGTGTGTGGGTGGATGGGTCTGAGTGGGTGGGTGCACGTGCATGCCTGATGTATCAGTTTCCATTGTCAAAAGCTGGAGACGAGTCCCACAGTGCTAGTGAGGGACCGAAAGGAAAGGAGGATAGAGGGAGTGGGGCTTGGAGGGATGGGAAGAGAGAGAGAGAGAGGGAGGGGGCTTGGAGGGAGGGGAAGAGAGAGAGGGAGGGGAAGAGGGGGGGGGGGGATTGGAGGGAGGGGAAGAGAGAGAGGGAGGGGAAGAGGGAGAGGGCTTGGAGGGAGGGGAAGAGAGAGGGGGGCTTGGAGGGAGGGGAAGAGGGAGAGGGCTTGGAGCGAGGGGAAGAGGGAGAGGGCTTGGAGGGAGGGGAAGAGGGAGAGGGCTTGGAGGGAGGGGAAGAGGGAGAGGGCTTGGAGGGAGGGGAAGAGAGAGAGGGAGAGAGGCTTGGAGGGAGGGGAAGAGAGAAAGGGGCTTGGAGGGAGAGAGGAAGAGAGAGAGAGAGAGAGAGAGAGGGGCTTGGAGGGAGAGAGGAAGAGAGAGAGAGGGGCTTGGAGGGAGAGAGGAAGAGAGAGAGAGGGGCTTGGAGGGAGAGAGGAAGAGAGAGAGAGGGGCTTGGAGGGAGAGAGGAAGAGAGAGAGGGGCTTGGAGGGAGAGAGGAAGAGAGAGAGGGGCTTGGAGGGAGAGAGGAAGAGAGAGAGAGGGGCTTGGAGGGAGAGAGGAAGAGAGAGAGAGGGGCTTGGAGGGAAGGGAAGAGCGAGAGCGATGCTTGGAGGGAGAGAGGAAGAGCGAGAGAGGGGCTTGGAGGGAGGGAGGAAGAGAGAGAGGGGCTTGGAGGGAGGGAGGAAGAGAGAGAGGGGCTTGGTATGTGTCGTTGGCCCGTGGTTGTTTTTCCTCCGTATTGTCATTTCCTCTGCAGCTTGAGTTGGAGCTCTCCGAACAGTCTGAAGGCTGCGAACGGGAACAAACAGCACCACAGAGGAGCTGGGAAACCTAAACATTTATTCAGCGAGCCTGATGGGTGTCCCCTCTCTTCTGTAGCATCTGAGAGGGTTGTAATCTAAACATTTATCAGGAGAACCTGATGGTTCCTCTCTCTCCTCTCTGCACTGCAGGCATCTCTAAAGAGTAGGCTATATACTGTTGAGGTTGTTATGAGTCAGTGCATCCTCTATTAAAGAGCACGATAGAATGTTTCAGTGGGTCAACAGGTCTCAGATCAGAGGGTTCTGGTTTTTCGTCGGGGACATCCGCCGTACAGATGTTTGTCTTTGGATTGACCTTTTCTGTTCAATTTCTAGTTTGGGCCGTGTGCAAATAAATACATGGGAAATGTTATTCACCGGAGCTCTTGAAGTTCATACAGTTACATTGGGTTATATTGGGTTATCACAGTAAGGTCTATTGGTTATTACATCTATGTCCCCGTCTTGTCTGGCACTAATGACTGTCTTCAAGTGGTGTGTGTGTGACAGCAGTCACTCAAGCGATTCATTGCTCCTCATCAACCTTCAACAGAGCACTTAAAGAAGACTATCTTCTCGGGTCATGCCTATATCATGATGTACCTGTGTGTCTCACTTAGTTATGAGTCATCCCCAAGGGCCTTGACCTTTGACCTGCTGTCTGGCCTGTCAGCAAAGCTCTCAAACCCTTATAGTCCCTAATCTTCACTGCCTATCATCTCCCTAGAATAGAGCACTAACCCCTAGCCCTCTAAAGACTGGAGCACTAACCCCTAGCCCTTTAAAGACTACAGCACTAACTCATAGCCCTCTAAAGACTAGAGCACTAACCCATAGCCCTCTAAAGACTGGAGCACTAACCCATAGCCCTCTAAAGACTGGAGCACTAACCCCTCTAAAGACTAGAGCACTAACCCCTAGCCCTCTAAAGACTAGAGCACTAACCCATAGCCCTCTAAAGACTGGAGCACTAACCCCTCTAAAGACTGGAGCACTAACCCATAGCCCTCTAAAGACTGGAGCACTAACCCCTCTAAAGACTGGAGCACTAACCCATAGCCCTCTAAAGACTAGAGCACTAACCCCTCTAAAGACTAGAGCACTAACCCCTCTAAAGACTAGAGCACTAACCCCTAGCCCTCTAAAGACTAGAGCACTAACCCCTCTAAAGACTAGAGCACTAACCCCTAGCCCTCTAAAGACTGGAGCACTAACCCATAGCCCTCTAAAGACTGGAGCACTAACCCATAGCCCTCTAAAGACTAGAGCACTAACCCCTCTAAAGACTGGAGCACTAACCCCTCTAAAGACTGGAGCACTAACCCATAGCCCTCTAAAGACTGGAGCACTAACCCCTTTAAAGACTGGAGCACTAACCCCTCTAAAGACTGGAGCACTAACCCCTCTAAAGACTGGAGCACTAACCCCTAGCCCTCTAAAGACTGGAGCACTAACCCATAGCCCTCTAAAGACTGGAGCACTAACCCATAGCCCTCTAAAGACTGGAGCACTAACCCCTCTAAAGACTGGAGCACTAACCCATAGCCCTCTAAAGACTGGAGCACTAACCCATAGCCCTCTAAAGACTGGAGCACTAACCCCTCTAAAGACTGGAGCACTAACCCCTCTAAAGACTGGAGCACTAACCCCTCTAAAGACTGGAGCACTAACCCCTCTAAAGACTGGAGCACTAACCCCTCTAAAGACTGGAGCACTAACCCATAGCCCTCTAAAGACTGGAGCACTAACCCCTCTAAAGACTAGAGCACTAACCCCTCTAAAGACTAGAGCACTAACCCCTCTAAAGACTAGAGCACTAACCCCTCTAAAGACTGGAGCACTAACCCCTCTAAAGACTAGAGCACTAACCCCTCTAAAGACTAGAGCACTAACCCCTCTAAAGACTGGAGCACTAACCCCTCTAAAGACTAGAGCACTAACCCCTCTAAAGACTGGAGCACTAACCCCTCTAAAGACTGGAGCACTAACCCCTCTAAAGACTGGAGCACTAACCCCTCTAAAGACTAGAGCACTAACCCCTCTAAAGACTGGAGCACTAACCCCTCTAAAGACTAGAGCACTAACCCCTCTAAAGACTGGAGCACTAACCCCTCTAAAGACTGGAGCACTAACCCCTCTAAAGACTAGAGCACTAACCCCTCTAAAGACTGGAGCACTAACCCCTCTAAAGACTAGAGCACTAACCCCTCTAAAGACTGGAGCACTAACCCCTCTAAAGACTAGAGCACTAACCCATAGCCCTCTAAAGACTAGAGCACTAACCCATAGCCCTCTAAAGACTAGAGCACTAACCCATAGCCCTCTAAAGACTAGAGCACTAACCCATAGCCCTCTAAAGACTAGAGCACTAACCCATAGCCCTCTAAAGACTAGAGCACTAACCCATAGCCCTCTAAAGACTAGAGCACTAACCCATAGCCCTCTAAAGACTGGAGCACTAACCCATAGCCCTCTAAAGACTAGAGCACTAACCCATAGCCCTCTAAAGACTGGAGCACTAACCCATAGCCCTCTAAAGACTAGAGCACTAACCCCTCTAAAGACTGGAGCACTAACCCATAGCCCTCTAAAGACTAGAGCACTAACCCATAGCCCTCTAAAGACTAGAGCACTAACCCATAGCCGTCTAAAGACTGGAGCACTAACCCCTCTAAAGACTGGAGCACTAACCCCTCTAAAGACTGGAGCACTAACCCCTCTAAAGACTAGAGCACTAACCCCTCTAAAGACTGGAGCACTAACCCCTCTAAAGACTAGAGCACTAACCCCTCTAAAGACTGGAGCACTAACCCCTCTAAAGACTGGAGCACTAACCCCTCTAAAGACTGGAGCACTAACCCCTCTAAAGACTGGAGCACTAACCCCTCTAAAGACTGGAGCACTAACCCCTCTAAAGACTAGAGCACTAACCCCTCTAAAGACTGGAGCACTAACCCCTCTAAAGACTAGAGCACTAACCCCTCTAAAGACTGGAGCACTAACCCCTCTAAAGACTAGAGCACTAACCCATAGCCCTCTAAAGACTAGAGCACTAACCCATAGCCCTCTAAAGACTAGAGCACTAACCCATAGCCCTCTAAAGACTAGAGCACTAACCCATAGCCCTCTAAAGACTAGAGCACTAACCCATAGCCCTCTAAAGACTAGAGCACTAACCCATAGCCCTCTAAAGACTAGAGCACTAACCCATAGCCCTCTAAAGACTGGAGCACTAACCCATAGCCCTCTAAAGACTAGAGCACTAACCCATAGCCCTCTAAAGACTGGAGCACTAACCCATAGCCCTCTAAAGACTAGAGCACTAACCCCTCTAAAGACTGGAGCACTAACCCATAGCCCTCTAAAGACTAGAGCACTAACCCATAGCCCTCTAAAGACTAGAGCACTAACCCATAGCCCTCTAAAGACTAGAGCACTAACCCATAGCCCTCTAAAGACTGGAGCACTAACCCCTCTAAAGACTAGAGCACTAACCCCTAGCCCTCTAAAGACTGGAGCACTAACCCATAGCCCTCTAAAGACTAGAGCACTAACCCATAGCCCTCTAAAGACTAGAGCACTAACCCCTCTAAAGACTGGAGCACTAACCCCTAGCCCTCTAAAGACTGGAGCACTAACCCCTCTAAAGACTGGAGCACTAACCCCTAGCCCTCTAAAGACTGGAGCACTAACCCCTAGCCCTCTAAAGACTAGAGCACTAACCCATAGCCCTCTAAAGACTAGAGCATTAACCCCTAGCCCTCTAAAGACTAGAGCATTAACCCATAGCCCTCTAAAGACTGGAGCACTAACCCATAGCCCTCTAAAGACTGGAGCACTAACCCCTCTAAAGACTGGAGCACTAACCCCTAGCCCTCTAAAGACTGGAGCACTAACCCCTAGCCCTCTAAAGACTGGGGCACTAACCCATAGCCCTCTAAAGACTGGAGCACTAACCCATAGCCCTCTAAAGACTGGAGCATTAACCCATAGCCCTCTAAAGACTGGGGCACTAACCCATAGCCCTCTAAAGACTAGAGCACTAACCCATAGCCCTCTAAAGACTGGAGCACTAACCCCTCTAAAGACTGGAGCACTAACCCCTAGCTCTCTAAAGACTAGAGCACTAACCCCTCTAAAGACTAGAGCACTAACCCATAGCCCTCTAAAGACTGGAGCACTAACCCATAGCCCTCTAAAGACTAGAGCATTAACCCCTAGCCCTCTAAAGACTGGAGCACTAACCCATAGCCCTCTAAAGACTGGAGCACTAACCCCTAGCCCTCTAAAGACTGGAGCACTAACCCCTAGCCCTCTAAAGACTGGAGCACTAACCCCTAGCCCTCTAAAGACTGGAGCACTAACCCATAGCCCTCTAAAGACTAGAGCACTAACCCATCGCCCTCTAAAGACTGGAGCACTAACCCCTAGCTCTCTAAAGACTAGAGCACTAACCCCTCTAAAGACTAGAGCACTAACCCCTCTAAAGACTGGAGCACTAACCCATAGCCCTCTAAAGACTAGAGCACTAACCCATAGCCCTCTAAAGACTGGAGCACTAACCCCTAGCCCTCTAAAGACTGATGCACTAACCCATAGCCCTCTAAAGACTGGAGCACTAACCCATAGCCCTCTAAAGACTGGAGCACTAACCCATAGCCCTCTAAAGACTGGAGCACTAACCCATAGCCCTCTAAAGACTGGGGCACTAACCCATAGCCCTCTAAAGACTAGAGCACTAACCCATAGCCCTCTAAAGACTGGAGCACTAACCCATAGCCCTCTAAAGACTGGAGCACTAACCCATAGCCCTCTAAAGACTGAAGCACTAACCCATAGCCCTCTAAAGACTAGAGCATTAACCCATAGCCCTCTAAAGACTAGAGCACTAACCCATAGCCCTCTAAAGACTGGAGCACTAACCCATAGCCCTCTAAAGACTAGAGCACTTACCCCTCTAAAGACTAGAGCACTAACCCCTAGCCCTCTAAAGAATGGAGCACTAACCCCTAGCCCTCTAAAGACTGGAGCACTAACCCATAGCCCTCTAAAGACTAGAGCACTAACCCATCACCCTCTAAAGACTGGAGCACTAACCCATAGCCCTCTAAAGACTAGAGCACTAACCCATAGCCCTCTAAAGACTAGAGCATTAACCCATAGCCCTCTAAAGACTGGAGCACTAACCCATAGCCCTCTAAAGACTAGAGCACTAACCCCTCTAAAGACTGGAGCACTAACCCATAGCCCTCTAAAGACTGGAGCACTAACCCCTCTAAAGACTGGAGCACTAACCCCTCTAAAGACTGGAGCACTAACCCATAGCCCTCTAAAGACTGGAGCACTAACCCCTCTAAAGACTAGAGCTCTAACCCCTAGCCCTCTAAAGATTAGAGCTCTAACCCCTAGCCCTCTGAAGACTGGAGCACTAACCCCTCTAAAGACTAGAGCACTAACCCCTAGCCCTCTAAAGACTGGAGCACTAACCCCTCTAAAGACTGGAGCACTAACCCATAGCCCTCTAAAGACTGGAGCACTAACCCATAGCCCTCTAAAGACTGGAGCACTAACCCCTCTAAAGACTAGAGCACTAACCCATAGCCATCTAAAGACTAGAGCATTAACCCATAGCCCTCTAAAGACTGGAGCACTAACCCCTCTAAAGACTGGAGCACTAACCCATAGCCCTCTAAAGACTGGAGCACTAACCCCTCTAAAGACTGGAGCACTAACCCATAGCCCTCTAAAGACTAGAGCACTAACCCATAGCCCTCTAAAGACTGGAGCACTAACCCCTAGCCCTCTAAAGACTGGTGCACTAACCCATAGCCCTCTAAAGACTGGAGCACTAACCCATAGCCCTCTAAAGACTGGAGCACTAACCCATAGCCCTCTAAAGACTGGAGCACTAACCCATAGCCCTCTAAAGACTGGGGCACTAACCCATAGCCCTCTAAAGACTAGAGCACTAACCCATAGCCCTCTAAAGACTGGAGCACTAACCCATAGCCCTCTAAAGACTGGAGCACTAACCCATAGCCCTCTAAAGACTGGAGCACTAACCCATAGCCCTCTAAAGACTGGAGCACTAACCCATAGCCCTCTAAAGACTAGAGCATTAACCCCTAGCCCTCTAAAGACTGGAGCACTAACCCCTCTAAAGACTGGAGCACTAACCCCTCTAAAGACTGGAGCACTAACCCATAGCCCTCTAAAGACTAGAGCACTAACCCATAGCCCTCTAAAGACTGGAGCACTAACCCCTCTAAAGACTAGAGCACTAACCCATAGCCCTCTAAAGACTAGAGCACTAACCCCTCTAAAGACTGGAGCACTAACCCATAGCCCTCTAAAGACTGGAGCGCTAACCCCTCTAAAGACTGGAGCACTAACCCATAGCCCTCTAAAGACTAGAGCACTAACCCATAGCCCTCTAAAGACTGGAGCACTAACCCATAGCCCTCTAAAGACTAGAGCACTAACCCATAGCCCTCTAAAGACTGGAGCACTAACCCATAGCCCTCTAAAGACTAGAGCACTAACCCATAGCTCTCTAAAGACTAGAGCACTAACCCATAGCCCTCTAAAGACTGGAGCACTAACCCCTCTAAAGACTAGAGCACTAACCCATAGCCCTCTAAAGACTGGAGCACTAACCCCTCTAAAGACTGGAGCACTAACCCATAGCCCTCTAAAGACTGGAGCACTAACCCATAGCCCTCTAAAGACTGGAGCACTAACCCATAGCCCTCTAAAGACTAGAGCACTAACCCATAGCCCTCTAAAGACTAGAGCACTAACCCATAGTCCTCTAAAGACTAGAGCACTAACCCATAGCCCTCTAAAGACTAGAGCACTAACCCATAGCCCTCTAAAGACTGGAGCACTAACCCCTCTAAAGACTAGAGCACTAACCCATAGCCCTCTAAAGACTGGAGCACTAACCCATAGCCCTCTAAAGACTGGAGCACTAACCCATAGCCCTCTAAAGACTAGAGCACTAACCCATAGCCCTCTAAAGACTAGAGCACTAACCCATAGTCCTCTAAAGACTAGAGCATTAACCCATAGCCCTCTAAAGACTAGAGCACTAACCCATAGCCCTCTAAAGACTAGAGCACTAACCCATAGCCCTCTAAAGACTGGAGCACTAACCCCTCTAAAGACTAGAGCACTAACCCATAGCCCTCTAAAGACTGGAGCACTAACCCATAGCCCTCTAAAGACTAGAGCATTAACCCATAGCCCTCTAAAGACTAGAGCACTAACCCATAGCCCTCCAAAGACCACCCAGCATTAGAGAGAGAGAGAGATTTTAAGGGGCTCGCTCATCTTCTTTTACTCCTTCTTCTGGTCGTTACTGATGTTTAGTCATTTAGTGGGCCACTGTGTTGACCTGTCAGCACGGTGATTGTGTGTGTTGACTTAGAACAATGAATCTCCTTACTAAGCACTTCTGATACCAGTTTTTCATCAAACTTGTATTAAAATACTTTTTGTTCACTGTTTGTCAGTGAAACAACAAGCCTTTGGTCTGTCTGTCCCTCTCCTCAGCTAGCTCCAGCTCTGTCCCTCTCCTCAGCTAGCTCCAGCTCTGTCCCTCTCCTCAGCTAGCTCCAGCTCTGTCCCTCTCCTCAGCTAGCTCCAGCTCTGTCCCTCTCCTCAGCTAGCTCCAGCTCTGTCCCTCTCCTCTGCTAGCTCCAGCTCTGTCCCTCTCCTCAGCTAGCTCCAGCTCTGTCCCTCTCCTCTGCTAGCTCCAGCTCTGTCCCTCTCCTTAGCTAGCTCCAGCTCTGTCCCTCTCCTCAGCTAGCTCCAGCTCTGTCCCTCTCCTCAGCTAGCTCCAGCTCTGTCCCTCTCCTCTGCTAGCTCCAGCTCTGTCCCTCTCCTCAGCTAGCTCCAGCTCTGTCCCTCTCCTCTGCTAGCTCCAGCTCTGTCCCTCTCCTTAGCTAGCTCCAGCTCTGTCCCTCTCCTCAGCGAGCTCCAGCTCTTGGAACACAAGGGAATCATTCCCTAGGTGCTGTTGAGCTTGAAGAGCGCCTTTCATTCAGGCCCTTTGACTGTCTTTTGATGCTTTTGAAACTTTCCATTCAAGCTTCATTATCGCCTCGAATGAGCCGGCGTCATCGGAAGTCCTGCTTCCAAGCTTTTTCCAAGTTTTGGCAGGTAAAAGCCCGAGACAGATGGTTATGGAAGTCATTAACATTCCAGAGGGCGAACACATCGACACACACACACACACACCACAAAGATGTGGACACTTGTTTATTTTTCCACGTGCGGGGGCGGGACCATGCCCGAATGCTGCACTGTCTGGAGAAGGTGGTGGTGGTGGTGGGGGGGGGGGGTGCAGACACCCCTGTCCTGAAAACAATACAAAGGGGCAGACAAATGAACGCTGTGGGCTCAGTGAGGGATCGGGGAAGTGGATTAGGGATGGATGGATTGACACAGGACTGGAGGACAGAGAGGGAGAGATGTAGAGAGGGAGGGGTGGAAAGAGACATGGGTGAGGGGGGAGATGGTGTGTAAGTGACATGGCATATGGACCAGAAGATCAACTTTCAGTCCTCAGTAGTTCCAGATTGTTATATACATGTGTTTCACTGCACTAGATGTAACAGTATCTTCTTGAAGGGAGAAATCTTCTTCTGCTTCTTCAGCAACCAAAGCTGATCCCCTTTCTCTGCAAAACAGTATCTGACCAGCCATAAAGAGACCTCAACTTCAGTATCTGATTTTCACCTCCTGTAAATGTGTTGTATCCAATACATCATCATGGTCTACCACACACACACACACACACACACACACACACACACACACACACACACACACACACACACACACACACACACACACACACACACACACACACACACACACACACGGGCCATAAATCCACGTTCAGGTCCCCAAAATGTGGAAATATCCCCTTCCTCCTCCAGCTCTGTGTCCCAATAATTCCTCCTGTGGAGTTGGTGGGCGTGGTGATCTGTAAACCAGAGAGGAGCGTGGGTTGTGGCTCGGACATGAAAGAAACGTCTTGAATCACCACGGAGACCAGGATACAGTGACGTACAGTAGTACTGAGTGGCTGCTACTCTCTAGAATGATAGGCCTTGGGAGGGAGGAACTGCCGCTCTCTAGAATGATAGGCCTTGGGTGGGAGGAACTGCTGCTCTCTAGAATGATAGGCCTTGGGGGGGAGGAACTGATGCTCTCTAGAATGATAGGCCTTGGGGGGGAGGAACTGCCGCTCTCTAGAATGATAGGCCTTGGGGGGGAGGAGCTGCCGCTCTCTAGAATGATAGGCCTTGGGAGGGAGGAACTGCTGCTCTAGAATGATAGGCCTTGGGAGGGAGGAACTGCTGCTCTCTAGAATGATAGGCCTTGGGAGGGAGGAACTGCTACTCTCTAGAATGATAGGCCTTGGGAGGGAGGAACTGCTGCTCTCTAGAATGATAGGCCTTGGGAGGGAGGAACTGAATGATTGCTGGCACCTCCTCACCTCGCTCTCTCAATGTAAGGGCTTTATTGGCATGGAAAACATAAGTTAACATTGCCAAAGCAAGTAAAGTAGATAATAAACAAAAGTGAAATAAACAACAAAAAGTGAAAAGTAAATATTACAATCACACAAGTTCAAAAATAATAGAGACATTTCAAATGTCATATTGTCTATATACAGTGTTGTAACGATGTGCAAATAATTAAAATACAAAAGGGAAAATAAATAAACATAAAATGGGTTGTATTTACTAGTGATGCACCGATATTACATTTTTGGCCGATACTGATATCCAATATTTTCCTTGACAAAAAAATGATA
The DNA here is from genome assembly GCF_029448725.1 of Salvelinus fontinalis. Lineage (NCBI taxonomy): Eukaryota > Metazoa > Chordata > Actinopteri > Salmoniformes > Salmonidae > Salvelinus > Salvelinus fontinalis. The sequence goes on from NC_074667.1 coordinate 61,918,361, forward strand.
CCGATAACCAAGATGTAATTTTTTTGCGGCCTTTTAAGCATTCTAGTACAGTTAAATAGTTAACACACACACATGGACGCAACGATCTAAGGCACTGCATCTCAGTTCAAGAGGCGTCACTACAGTCCCTGGTTCGAATCCAGGCTGTATCACATCCTGCCGTCATTTGGAGTCCCATAGGGCGGCGCACAATTGGCCCAGCGTCTTCCAGGCCGTCATTGTAAATTACTTGCCTAGTTAAATATAGGTTACACACACACACACACACACACACCACACTGACCAAAAAGTTATTTTGTTTTCATTTACATATGTCCCCATTACCAGTAAAACATAATCAAAAATAATTTATTTCACTTACTTGCTGTGCTGTTTCATTGTTAATTTGTTCAGTCGTTTCATTCTCAACCAGGATTTCTATGGAACGCTGTTTGGGTCTTTGCGTGTCAAAAAAAGATACACGTCAAATAACACTATTTGGCACGCTTCCCAACACATAACCCGGTCCGGTCGAGCCTCACTAGCCAGATGAAGCTAGCTGGCTGCTTTTAACGTTAGCTTTGGGCAACAGGGTTAAGTAGCTGGCTAGCTATTTATTTTTATGAACTGAAGTTCAATTTCAATAAGCGAACAACAAGTGGCAACCTAGCTAATACTTACTCACAAGGATTCCTAAATCATTGCTAAGAATAATGAAAATGACTGCAGTTTCTACTGGTCATTGTTTTCAGGCTGGTTGTATTGGTGCTAGCTAAGTACCAAGATAAAGCTAGCTACCCCAGAAGTTGAGGTCGAACAAAATGCTTTATTACCAACGCTGTATTGTAAACACATTGTTCGTGGCCGGTGTTTGCTTGTTTGCAGACTTTTTTGTACAGCTTTGACAGTGCTACTGTATCTTTATTTGACACGCAAAGACCCAAACGGCGTTCCATAGTATGTATGTCGTGAAGCTAATAGCAGTGACACTATTACTGTGTAACTCCGGTAGGGCAACATCTGGAAAATAGCGCACTTGTTAGTGTGTACCGGTGCTCGACCAGTCTGCGAAAGCCAACATCCCCCACGACAGAGAACGGTTGATTGTCAAGGGCAATGAATTCCAATATCTTGGCTTTAATGGATTTTGCCTTTGAGTTGTCTCGCTGAAATGTTCTTACTCTTTCAAGTGACTGCTCAACTTGTTGACTGCTCGATCCACACCAGCAGACATTGTGGGCTGTGTTGCAAGTGTAGCGCAAAATTTTACATGGCGTCATTACTTCATGTTATATAGGTATGAATGGTAGCTTTCTCATCGGTTAACTAGACATCAGGCCGATGCCGATGTTGGCATTTTTAGCTAATATCGTCTGATTCCGATATGTTCACCGATTATATTGTGTATCCCTATTATTTACAATATTGTTTGTTCTTCGCTGGTTGCCCTTTTCTTGTAGCAACAGGTCACAAATCTTGCTTCTGTGATGGCACACTGTGATATTTCACCCAGTAGATATGGGAGTTTTTCAACATTTGATTTGTTTCGAATTCTTTGTGGTTCTGTGTAACCTGAGGAAAATATGTGTCTCTAATATGGTCATACATTTGGCAGGAGGTTAGTAAGTGCAGCTCAGTTTCCACCTCATTTTGTGGGCAGTGTGCACATAGCCTGTCTTCTCTTGAGAGCCAGGTCTGCCACCAGCGGCCTTTCTCAAAAGCAAGGCTATGCTCACTGAGTCTGTACATAGTCAAAGCTTTCCTTAAGTTTGGGTCAGTCACAGTGGTCAGGTATTCTGCCGCTGTGTACTCTCTGTTTAGGGCCAAATACCATTCTAGTTTGCTCAGTTTCTTTCAATTTTTTTCCAATGTGTCAAGTAATTATCTTTTTGTTTCTCATGATTTGGTTGGGTCTAATTGTGTTGCTGTCCTTGGGCTCTGTGGGATCTGTTTGTGTTTGTGAACAGAGCACCAGGTCCAGCTTGCTTAGGGGACTCTTCTCCAGGTTCATCTCTCTGTAGGTGATGGCTTTGTTATGGAAGGTTTGGGAATCACTTCCGTTTAGGTGGTTGTAGAATTTAACGTTTCTTTTCTGGATTTTGATAATTAGCGGGTATCGGCCTAATTCTGCTCTGCATGCATTATTTGGTGTTTTACATTGTACACTGAGGATATTTTTGCAGAATTCTGCATGCAGTCTCGATTTGGTGTTTGTCCCATTTTGTGAATTCTTGGATGGTGCGCGGACCCCAGACCACATAACCATAAAGGGCAATGGGTTCTTTAACTAATTCAAGTATTTTTATTGCTCTCTCTCTCTCTCTCTCTCTCTCTCTCTCTCTCTCTCTCTCGTTTCCCCAGCAGTCACCTGTAAACTGAGTTGCTGGCACTGCGCTGAGTTACTGGCGCAGCCTCGCCTTCAAAGAATCTCTACACCCTCAGAGAGTAATGACTGACACACACGCGCGCGCGCACACACACACACACACACACACACACACACACACACACACACACACACACACACTGTCTGAGGTGACGCTGGTGTGAAGGGTTCTGCTGAAACCATATGGCTGGGCCAAGGGCTCTGTTTCTTCTCTCCACTGGACTCCTGTGGCTCTTTTCACATTTCTTTCCCTCTGTTTTATCAGATATCCACTAATAATGGATAACTAGATCCTATGGACAGAGGGAGAGATGGATGGAGGGTGTTGTCAGTTGAAGAGAGAGAGAGAGAGAGAGAGATGGGTGTTCTGGAATGTCTGTGCATAACTGAAGTATTGAATTACACAGCTGAAAAACGGAGCAGATGATTCCCGAGTCTCTGGCTATTCACAGTGGTTCCTCCTGAGTCCTCACTAAAGTGCTGATCTAGGATCAGTTTAGCCTTTTAGAGCATAATGAATAGAACAATATGGACAGAGGGGAGTCCTCACTAAAGTGCTGATCTAGGATCAGTTTAGCCTTTTAGAGCATAATGAATAGGACAATATGGACAGACGTGATCCTAGACTCTGCTGTGTTCTGTTCTCTCTCTCTTTCTCCTTTCTCTCCTATCTCTCCCTTCTCCATCTCTCTTTCACACTCTCCTGTTCCCCCTCTGTGTCTCTCTGCTTTCTCTCCTCTCTTTCGGTCCTCTCTTTCTTTCTCTTTACCCATCTCCTCTCAATTCAATTCAAATCAAAGGGCTTTATTTGTATGGGAAACATATGTTTACGTTGTCAAAGCAAATGGAATAGACAAACAAAAGGGAAATATACAGTGGAAACATCAGTAAACATTACACTCACAAAAGTTTGAAAAGAATATAGACATTTGAAATGTTATATTATGGTCTATGTACAGTGTTGTAACAATGTGCAAGTAGTTGAAGTATAAAAGGGAAATAAATAAACAGGTTGTATTTACAATGTTGTTTGTTCTCCACTGGTTTCCCTTTTCTCATG
>NC_074667.1:62587285-62607285 GCF_029448725.1 Salvelinus fontinalis
ACCAAGTGTTGCAGAAGAAATGAAAAGTGCAATATTTGCCATGTAAAAAAGCTAACATTTAAGTTCCTTGCTCAGAACATGAGAACATATGAAAGCTGGTGGATCCTTTTAACATGAGTTTTCAATATTTCCAGGTAAGAAGTTTTAGGTTGTAGTTATTATAGGATTTATAGGACTATTTCTCTCTATACCATTTGTATATCATATACCTTTGACTATTGGATGTTCTTATAGGCACTATAGTATTGCCAGCCTAATCTCAGGAGTTGATAGGCTTGAAGTCATAAACAGCGCAATGCTTGAAGAACAGCGAAGAGCTGGTTGCAAATGCAGGAAAGTGCTCTTTGAATGAATACTTACGAGCCTGCTGCTGCCTACCACCGCTCAGTCAGACTGCCCTATCAAATATCAAATCATAGACTTAATTATAATATAATAAACACAAAGAAATACGAGCCTTAGGTCAATAATATGGTCAATCTGGAAACTATCATTTCGAAAATGAAACGTTTATCCTTTCAGTGAAATATGGAACCGTTCTGTATTTTATCTAACGTGTGGCAACCCTAAGTCTAAATATTGCTGTTACATTGCACAACCTTCAATATTATGTCATAATTATGTACAATTCTGGCAAATTAATTAATTAATTACGGTCTTTGTTAGGAAGAAATGGTCTTCACACAGTTCGCAACGAGCTAGGCGGCCCAAACTGCTGCATATACCCTGACTCTGCTTGCATAGAACGCAAGAGAAGTGACACAATTTCCCTAGTTAAAATAAATTCATGTTAGCAGGCAATATTACCTAAATATGCAGGTTTAAAAATATATACTTATGTATTGATTTTAAAGAAAGGCATTGATGTTTATGGTTAGATACACATTGGTGCAACGGCAGTGCTTTTTTCACGCTTGTTAAATCACCCGTTTGGCGAAGTAGGCTGTGATTCGATGATAAATTAACAGGCACCGCATCGATTATATGCAACGCAGAACAGGCTAGATAAACTAGTCATCGGCCCTAATTAATTAATCGGCCATTCCGATTAATCGGTCAACCTCTAGTATGGACACAAACACAGTTAGTTAGATTATGGTCCCGCTCTCCTACCTTGCTGAGTTTCTCGCCGTCTGTGTGTGGCAGGAGTGTTTTCAGCGACTGGAACCCTGCGTTGATGCTCTGCATTCGACGCCGCTCGTTACTATTTGCGATCTCCCGGCGGATACGCCTCTCCTGGTCCTGAGCAGTCTCCGGGCTGAGCGGGATGTTGGCCAGACTGAAGGGAGAGATGAAGGGATAGAAGGAGAGATGGCGAGAAGGACAGAGGGAAATGGAGACAAAAGTTACATTGTATTCAGGTTTATTGTAGTTTAGTCTGCTTTTCACCACGTGTCTAATTAGAAATGACATGGTTATAAATTCCTATCATGCCGATGTAGCTTGGTGGAAAACACAGTGCATGTGCAGGTAGTACTGCGCTATTCCTTCCCACTCCCCACCTACATTTCACTTGGGTTAGTGACTAGGGCTATTATAAGGTCAGGTCCTGGAGTTTCCCTGAACTCATTTAATGGTTGCTAACCTACCCTGTTCTGTTTACTCAGCCAGAGTAATATGTAAACCATATAACCTCCAGAGAGAACATCAGTGTACATCAGTGAGCGCTCTACAAACAGGATTTCCCCAAACTTGGTCCTGCCCCCCCACATTGTGGTTTCCCCCTAGCACTACACAGCGGACTCAAATAACCAACTCCTCGGCTTTGATTATTGGAATCAGCTGTGTAGTGCTAGGGTAAAAACCAAAACGGGGCCCAGGACAGAGTTTGGGAAACCATGCTCTACAAGGTTCACAAAGAAGTAGAATAACCAGATCTCGGGAAACGTGTCTGACAGCTAAGCTTAAAATCATTCACAACGCGACAGACAGTTAACTGTCACACAACATCTTAAGAGGGGGAAATATAGGCCTATTAGCAGACCTATTATCTATGCACACAATGCTTAGACTCACAATAGCTATTTGTAAGTAGAGTAGAGTGAATAGAGTGCAGTAAGCAAAACAAATTAGATATGCCTAAATCAATTATAATAAAATGTGAAATGGACAACCAAAAATCGAATAGTTTTGAGATGGAATGCATCCAAGCCATTGACGATGTGGGCCTAGAGACTAATACAGAGTAGTTTACTGCAACCTAGATTTGAACGCTGCCTTCATTCATAAATTCTGTTTCTGATCCAAAAGATTCTAGAAGCGTGTTTAGCTACAAACCCCTGGTTGATCGAGCGCTTCTCACATACATTGGTTGAGTGCGCAGACTTATTACAACGAAATATTGTAGCTAGCACTACGGTATATATTGTAAGCCTGTTGTCGGCCCACCAACGAAACAGAATATATACACTTTGTAGCTAACGAACTAGTAATATGTGCAAATCCTTCGCCAAAATAAGTAGCTAGCTTAGTAGCCTGGTGAAATGTGACACCAAGACCACCCCCTTCACATGGAGAACAATGCTTTTTTGCCTACCTATTTGAAACACTATTACACCGTCGACTTCACAAAAACGGGATCTTTCTACAAAATATGAATAAATAAAATTCAAGTAGTTAAATACAACTTAGTATGGACGAAATAGTGTGATGTTTATTATTTAAATGTTGTTGCGGATGTTGAACACACATCACGGCCATGCTACTAAGCTCGAGAGCTTAGCCAATTTCAGTACACGACACATAAGCATGGCCGCGCTACCCACGAGCTAGCTGGCATATTTACTCGCTACACCTCGTAGGTTCCCTACATGTGTGACCCAAAGCCCGTAAACACACACATACTGTTAGGTTGTGTCACAAAAGTATAACTGCATTATTTTTATCGACCTGTTGGGGAAGGAACACCGTAGATAACATCTGGAACGCAAGCTAGCGTGTGCTAGCTACACAGCAGCGGACAGTGTGATTAGTAACCACGTGGTTCGTGTTAGCTGGATACAAAATGTATCGATTTCAAGTATTTATTTACATGTTTCGCTACAACTGTAACCACCAACGGTTATTATTAATACCACTAGCCGTTACAATGCTTCGGGACAAATATTTCATGATTGCTTTCGTCCCGCCCTCGGGTATGCGCTCATATGCGCACAGCTAACAAGAAATCATAGCTTCCTTCAACCAATGTTGTGCCAATATTGTTGTAGCTAGATTGCTAACTACATGCAGGCTACTAGCTAGTTAGTAAGCAGATAACTCAGTTGCAATCAAAGCACACAATACACATCTTATCGGAAGCGTGATTACACAATACACACCTACAAAGCCCTCCAATAACATCCTTCTCCGATTTCTTGAATTGTTGTAAAGCCTTCTCCGTAGGCATCATGAAGTATTCCATGCTTTAGTTACCTAGCTACTTAACGTTAGATATCTTCAGCTGTAACCCCGAGAGTCTGTTCTGTGTTTGGAGGCTATTTTTCCAATTTCCTTGCCGTAAAAAAAAAAAAAACACTCCTGTACTATGTTCGATTGCACATAGCTAAGTATTGCGTCTTATTATTGATCGTTCGAGGTTGTAGCTAAAAGGCTAGCTAAGCTAACTGTGTGTGGCTCCAGCTGATGCGGATTTCCCTGCGTGCGTGTGGCGCCTCCGCCTACTACTACGTGTGTGTTTGCAGCTGATCACTGTGTCTCGAGGCGGGAAACAGCTGGTCGGAATCAAGGAGAGCACGAGAGTTTTTTCTCTCTGTGCATAGCAGACCAGACTACGCACAAACAAAGAGCTACTTTGAGACAGAAGCAGTAGGGCCTATTGAACAAGGAACGGCCAACTGGTGCTTATAAAGACATTTAAAATACACTAAAGAGAAAATGAAAACAGCAGGCCAGACAGACCAAGGCAACAAACCAAAGTCAAGTACAATAACAACAAACAACCCATTTGCCTATATTCTATAAAACAACGATATATTCTATTCTAATGTATTATATTCTTTAAAAACAAAAATAGATTACATGTTGTTATGTCAGTGCCTATCAGGTCAAATACATTTGAAAGTCCTGATGTTACGCCTATACTGTAATAAAAACCCTATTAACAAGTAGCATTATGATAGCCATGGTAAATTATCGAAATGGATTGTAGCCTATGTAACAGCCACCCTATTCTTATCCAGGTTAAAGCTATATAGCCAGTATAGCCCAAAAGCTTACAGTAAGAAGGCTATTGGTCTAGTATGGCACAAGACTAGGGGCGTAACACGTTGTGTGATAGCCTATCTGGGAATGTTGCAGTAGTCTATGCCTACATGTAGGCAGACTATCCATCATTTATCAAACAAGTGAGTACAGGCGTATAGACTATAACTATGCGATATAGGACAACGGAATATGCTCCACAATCTTTTCACATTTATATTTTTGTTAAGATGTTTCATTTTATAAGAAACAAATCTGTAGCTCTTCCATGCGCTCTTTGACCAGCAGATGGTAGACTAAACCTTCCCATGCAGTTATGGTCATCAAACCAAGGTATGGGTTGTCGTGTTGGCTGTATCATAAAAATTCAGGAAAACACATTTTTTATTTTTGGTCTTAATTTAAGGTTAGGGTTAGGCATAAGGCTAGCCTATGTAACAGGTTAAGTTTCGGGTTAGGTTTAAAGAAATAGGCAGGGTGACTAGTGACGACCCAAAGTGTGCACCCAAATAAAAAAAAATAAAAAACGTTATAAGTATCCAGGTATTTCAATAACCTATTATGTCGAATACAAAACATGAGCTGGTGCACATGTAACGACCCTGGGTTTATAAGCGCGGAAATCGACTCTGCCGCTTGAGCATGCTTTTGCGGCACAGTCGATAGCGCGCCGGACCTCGGGCTAGGAGGTCGAGGGTTCGAGACCTGCTCCCTGCCTGTTTCATTACATTGGTGTCAGAAGTGGGATCGGACCTCGCATCCACGACAGTGCGTGTGCTTGGCCGGTGAGCGCGTTCCTGTAAGACGTAAAGTCGCAAGCTAGCGCGAGGACGCGCTCTTTGAAAGGAGGGAGTAGTGTAACGACCCTGGGTTTATAAGCGCGGAAATCGACTCTGCCGCTTGAGCATGCTTTTGCGGCACAGTCGATAGCGCGCCGGACCTCGGGCTAGGAGGTCGAGGGTTCGAGACCTGCTCCCTGCCTGTTTCATTACACACACACATATAAAATTATTTTATCTAGCGGTGCTGACTAACGGCGGATGAACTATAAGCTAAAAAAATAAAGAGAGTCGCACACTATATATAAACTGGCAGTAATTTATGGGGTAAATCACCAACGTTTCGGCATCACTGTGCCTTCTTCAGGAGAAGTGTGTGCGAGAGAGAGGTGAAGAAAGGGACAAGTCAGCTGTGAAAAGGAGAAATAGAGAATATCTGTGAGAGAGATGCGTGTTGTTTTCTTTCTTCAGACAGAGAGAGGCTTTTGTGAGTGTAATGTTTTCTGATAGTTTATTTCACTTTTGTTTATTATCTATTCCACTTGCATTGGCAATGTAAACATATGTTTCCCAAGTCAATAAAGACCTTTGAATTGAATTGAGAGATAAACATGAGAAAGAGAGAGACTTGAAGGAAAGGTTGGAAATGAGCCGAGGACAACCTTCTTGTTCGGAAGTCATAGGCGGGACCGAGAAGGCAAGGGAGGCATGCGCTGAGCTGGAAGAGGTGGGCTGCTAGGGTCTGTTACGGAACAGAGGAGTGGTGGTGGCTGCGTGGGGGAATAGGGGCTGGACTGGGTCTTGGTCTGTCTACGTACACAGCAGACGACTACGGGGAGGCTGGAACCACACAGTCACGTCTCCTGCTGAGGGGTGTAGCCGGAAAAAAGAGAAAGAGAGAGAATAGAAAGACATAGAGCCACGCACGGCTCAACAGAGGCAATCAAACGATTGGAGTAGAAATCGTGAGAGACAACCGCTGGAAGCGAACAGTGGAAGAGAGGAAGGAAAGAGAAAACAGACAGGACCCAAATCTGCCAGCAACCACCACCTCCTCTCCCTCTCTCCATCTCGCTGGTTAGCTGCGCACCCACATAGACCGATGACACCCCCCGCCCTCTTCTAAAAAGACAACTAGGGGGATGACCGCCTACGGAGAAGGCAGTTGACTAGCGTCGTAACTAAGCGATGCACCTTTTTCCAAGAGCGCAAGCTTGAAGCTATCTTTTATCCTAACATAGGCTATTTGACGAATGTCACTGTTGACATTATTTCAAAACAGTGTTGTGGTTATTGACACGAGGCTCGGTTTGTTTTCGAGACTCTGTAAAGCAAAGTTTTTTTCTGCTGGACTTGTTTTTTTTCAGTGCGTCGTTGGATTTCCATACTCGCAGAAAAACAGATTATTATTTTTGCGACAAGCTAGGCCTATTTGTAAAGAAATAAAGCAGTAGAACGAACGGACTCCTTTGGGGTGGGTTTTATGTCTGTATTTTCCGTTCAGTCTGTTATAGATACATTATATTCTATCGACAAAGGTTCGACAAGCGCCTACTAAACTTGTCTCTTGAATAGACACCCTTCTGTAGCCTATCAACCGTTTGAAACGGTTGTGTGCACATCAATAAGATACTGAGAAGTGACAGTAGAAGAGACATCCAACGAGGAGAGCCGAAAAGGATACTATACGTTCGTGTCCAGTGGAGACAAGGCTTTAATAAAAGGTAAACACACACAGACGGTCAGACATCCATGTTCTCCCATGGGAGTCCATGACAGATTCGTATTTTGCATATGTGTCCTTTATTCCCCTATAGCCTCCCAGGCTACTGTCATTTCGTTGTGGTAATGTATGTAAACTACTATATTTATAGACTACGTAGATTTGATCAATTCGGCTCCTGTGGGAAATTTGGTTGAAATTGTCTCTGATAAAGGGCACCGACATATGATGCTCGTGGCCGGTTATCGGTCTAGACTGGATGTCACGGTCCGTTATGTTGTCCGTCTGACATGTCTGGACACCATATTATTTTGCATGTATAGCCTAAATGCCACATTTGATATTGTATCCAACATCCCATATTCGTTCCTTTAACATCTCACCACAGGCTGCCTTATCGAGAAAAGTGACATGTAGGCTACATATGTGTGACATGATTGAACTGTCTGTCACGGACTAGATCATATCCAGCCAACCCGAATAGTGCGCAATAGTGTTCTGTTAAAGGTGATAGGCCGTTCACGACCTAACCTGCCCTGACTGTGACCCTATGTGACATCACATTAATATATTCATGATGTGCCATGGTGTGCAATTTATTTTCAACAATGTCCTTTCCAAAATGTCTCTCAAATGAAATATGTTGAGTAAGCCTAGTATAGTATAGGCCCTAGTTCAAGAACATTTGATTCAATTGCAGTAAGTTTAGTGGTAGGCTTATATGAGACATTTGGAGTGATAGAGTTTGTAGTTAAAGTGTACAGAGAGTTGGCTTTTTTAACACTAACCAGAAGGAGATAATGAGATTAGCCCTAAAGGTCACAGTGAAACACTGGGAACGTGTTTGGTTGGACAACCAGCCCACAGTGAAACACTGGGAACGTGTTTGGTTGGACAACCAGCCCACTGGGTATCCACTACTTGAATCAAAGTTGTTTCCATGTCATTTCAATGAAATTACGTTTTAGAATAGACGTTGAATTGACGTCTGTGTCCAGTGGGAGTCCTTGTCAACGTACTGATAAGTGTGTGTGTTATGCCCATAAAGAAGTTTCAGGAATCTTACATCTTGTCTATTGTGGGCCAATAATAAAGATGACTGGCCCTTAGTTTGACCACACACTCACTCTCACACACACAGTCTCACACACTCACTCTCACACACACAGTGCAAAATGAGTCTGAGGGGAGCTAGATACAATACGCAGATACACCCACCATCACCACAGCAGGAAAAGAGAGGGCCTAGTTCCAGGCCTCTCGGAGACAAAGCGGCCCTTAAGAAGCTATGATGCAACGGGACTGTAACAGACCCACCACCACCACCACCACCACCACCGCACACACACAGAGAAAGAGACAGTGGGAAAATAATATCATAATACAATCCAGCAGCGTTCACAGAAAGGAGAAAGCTCTCTGGACTGTACCTCACCAGACTGACTACAGGACCTCACCAGACTGACAAACTGGACCTCACCAGACTGACTACAGGACCTCACCAGACTGACTACTGGACCTCACCAGACTGACAAACTGGACCTCACCAGACTGACTACTGGACCTCACCAGACTGACTAACTGGACCTCACCAGACTGACTACTGGACCTCACCAGACTGACAAACTGGACCTCACCAGACTGACTACTGGACCTCACCAGACTGACAAACTGGACCTCACCAGACTGACTACTGGACCTCACCAGACTGACTAACTGGACCTCACCAGACGGACTACTGGACCTCACCAGACTGACAAACTGGACCTCACCAGACTGACTACAGGACCTCACCAGACTGACTACTGGACCTCACCAGACTGACTCTACTGGACCTCACCAGACTGACTAACTGGACCTCACCAGACTGACTAATTGGACCTCACCAGACTGACTCTACTGGACCTCACTAGACTGACTAACTGGACCTCACCAGACTGACTAACTGGACCTCACCAGACTGACTAACCTGACCTCACCAGACTGACTCTACAGAACCTCACTAGACTGACTAACTGGACCTCACCAGACTGACTAACTGGACCTCACCAGACTGACTAACTGGACCTCACCAGACTGACTCTACTGGACCTCACCAGACTGACTAATTGGACCTCACCAGACTGACTAATTGGACCTCACCAGACTGTCTAACTGGACCTCACCAGACTGACTAACTGGACCTCACCAGACTGACTACTGGACTTCACCAGACTGACTAACTGGACCTCACCAGACTGACTAACTGGACCTCACCAGGCTGACTACTGTACCTCACTAGACTGACTCTACTGGGCCTCACCAGACTGACTCTACTGGACCTCACTAGACTGACTCTACTGGACCTCACTAGACTGACTCTACTGGACCTCACCAGACTGACTCTACTGGACCTCACTAGACTGACTCTACTGGACCTCACCAGACTGACTAACTGGATCTCACCAGACTGACTAACTGGACCTCACCAGACTGACTACTGGACTTCACCAGACTGACTAACTGGACCTCACCAGACTGACTAACTGGACCTCACCAGGCTGACTACTGTACCTCACTAGACTGACTCTACTGGGCCTCACCAGACTGACTCTACTGGGCCTCACCAGACTGACTAACTGGACCTCACTAGACTGACTCTACTGGACCTCACCAGACTGACTAACTGGACCTCACTAGACTGACTAACTGGACCTCACCAGACTGACTAACTGGACCTCACCAGACTGACTAACTGGACCTCACTAGACTGACTAACTGGACCTCACCAGACTGACTAACTGGACCTCACCAGACTGACTAACTGTGCGATGAGAGGACAGGACAGCCAAGAAGAGAACATATAGGAGAAAGGAAGACTTTGTGTTTGTGTGTTTGTGTGTTTGTGTGTTTGTGTGTGTGTGTGTGTGTGTGTGTGTGTGTGTGTGTGTGTGTGTGTGTGTGTGTGTGTGTGTGTGTGTGTGTGTGAAGTGTGAAATGTGAAAGGCCCATGAGTATGTGTGGGTGTGAAGTGTGAAAGGCCCATGAGTATACTCATGAATGTGCTTAGTAGGTTCAGGCGGTATACAGATGTTCCTATCTTCATACTGTTCCTGTACCATACCGTGGTATAAGGTATTACCGGCAGTGCACACAAAAGGCGTTGTTTCTTTCCAAACATAAAAAAATACAAATAATATTGATCCAGGAGGGGATTAGTTGTCTTTGCTGTAACCAAGATGCTTGGTCTTGCAAGCTAGACACATAGCTAGCAAGTTAGCAAACCCAATGCATAGCTGGAGCCTGAGCTGGATATCATCTATTTATCACATCTTAGATAGGTAACTTATATTTGTAAGCAGTGGCATAGCACGCACCCCCAAACTTTTAGGGGGCCCGGGATTAAATATGTAAAAATACCAACTCTATATACTCCTATACAAGCTATAGCAAAGTCCTGGGGGGAACCGTGTGTGTAATATAGCAAAGTCCTGGGGGGGGCGGGGGCGTCTGTGTGATATAGCAAAGTCCTGGGGGAACCGTCTGTGTGATATAGCAAAGTCCTGAGGGAACCGTGTGTGTAATATAGCAAAGTCCTGGGGGAACCGTGTGTGTGATATAGTAAAGTCCTGGGGGGAACCGTGGGTGTGATATAGCAAAGTCCTGGGGGGGAACCGTGTGTGTGATATAGCAAAGTCCTGGGGGAACCGTCTGTGTGATATAGCAAAGTCCTGAGGGAACTGTGTGTGTAATATAGCAAAGTCCTGGGGGAACCGTGTGTGTGATATAGTAAAGTCCTGGGGGGAACCGTGGGTGTGATATAGCAAAGTCCTGGGGGGGAACCGTGTGTGTGATATAGCAAAGTCCTGGGGGGGGACCGTCTGTGTGATATAGCAAAGTCCTGGGGGGAACCGTCTGTGTGATATAGTAAAGTCCTGGGGGGGGGGGGGACCGTGTGTGTGTGATATAGCAAAGTCCCGGGGGGAACCGTCTGTGTGATATAGTAAAGTCCTGGGGGGGGGGGGGGACCGTGTGTGTGTGATATAGCAAAGTCCCGGGGGGAACCGTCTGTGTGATATAGAAAAAGGACCCCTTGGAGCCGTGCCGTGCTGGGTAAGTCCTGTGTTATCTTTGACTGCCCCTGTTTGTACATGAGAGTTCAATGGGTTTAATTCTAGCTAGTTATGAAAACCTTCCCCACTACACACACACACACACACACACACACACACACACACACACACACACACACACACACACACACACACACACACACACACACACACACACACACACACACACACACACACACACACACACACACACACACACACACAGTTAGAGTGGGGAAAGCTGGCCTCCCTCTAACTCTAGCTCTAGTCTGGCTGTGTGTGTGTACTCTAGCTCTAGTCTGGCTGTGTGTGTGTACTCTGGCTCTAGTCTGGCTGTGTGTGTGTACTCTGGCTCTAGTCTGGCTGTGTGTGTGTACTCTGGCTCTAGTCTGGCTGTGTGTGCGTACTCTGGCTCTAGCCTGGCTGTGTGTGTGTACTCTGGCTCTAGTCTGGCTGTGTGTGCGTACTCTGGCTCTAGTCTGGCTGTGTGTGTGTACTCTGGCTCTAGTCTGGCTGTGTGTGTGTGTACTCTGGCTCTAGCCTGGCTGTGTGTGTGTACTCTGGCTCTAGTCTGGCTGTGTGTGCGTACTCTGGCTCTAGTCTGGCTGTGTGTGTGTACTCTGGCTCTAGTCTGGCTGTGTGTGCGTACTCTGGCTCTAGTCTGGCTGTGTGTGTGTACTCTGGCTCTAGTCTGGCTGTGTGTGCGTACTCTGGCTCTAGTCTGGCTGTGTGTGCGTACTCTGGCTCTAGTCTGGCTGTGTGTGTGTACTCTGGCTCTAGTCTGGCTGTGTGTGTGTACTCGGGCTCTAGTCTGGCTGGGCTCAGACCAGGCATTTTTCTCCCGTTAGACTCTAACCACTAACGACTGCCTCTCTCTGCTCCCCCCAGGAATGTCTTATTCACCTCCTCTCGCTCTCTCTCTCTCTCTCTCTCTCTCTCTCTCTCTCTCTCTCTCTCTCTCTCTCTCTCTCTCTCTCTCTCTCTCTCTCTCTCTCTCTCTCTCTCTCTCTCTCTCTCTCTTGCAGACACACACATACTGCATATATACTGTATACACACATACTGCACATATCCTGTATATGCACACATACTGCAGATATACTGTATACGCACACATACTGCAGATATCCTGTATATGCACACATACTGCAGATATACTGTATACGCACACATACTGCAGATATACTGTATACGCACACATACTGCAGATATCCTGTATATGCAGATATACTGTATACGCAGATATACTGCAGATATACTATATACGCACACATACTGCAGATATCCTGTATACGCAGATATACTGCAGATATACTGTATACGCACACATACTGCAGATATACTATATACGCACACATACTGCAGATATACTGTATACGCACACATACTGCAGATATACTGTATACGCACACACACTGCAGATATACTGTGTACACACACACACACACTGCAGATATACTGTATTCACACACACACACCCTGCATACCACTGCTGGCTTGCTTCTGAAGCTAAGCAGGGTTGGTCCTGGTCAGTCCCTGGATGGGAGACCAGATGCTGCTGGAAGTGGTGTTGGAGGGCCAGTAGGAGGCATTCTTTCCTCTGGTCTAAAAAATATCCCAATGCCCCAGGGCAGTGATTGGGGACACTGTCCTGTATAGGGTGCCGTCTTTCGGATGGGACGTTAAACGGGTGTCCTGACTCTCTGAGGTCATTAAAGATCCCATGGCACTTATCGTAAGAGTAGGGGTGTTAACCCCGTTGTCCTGGCTAAATTCCCAATCTGGCCCTCAAACCATCATGGTCACCTAATAATCCCCAGTTTACAATTGGCTCATTCATCCCCCTCCTCTCCCCTGTAACTATTCCCCAGGTCGTTGCTGCAAATGAGAACGTGTTCTCAGTCAACTTACCTGGTAAAATAACGGTAAAATAAAAAAATAAAAAAAGATATACTGTATTCACATACACCCACTGCAGATATACTGTATACACACATACTGCAGATATAATGTATTCACACACACACACTGCAGATATACTGTATACACACACATATGTATGCATAGATTCAAGACACACATATTAACAAACACTCATGCATGAACGAACAAACACATGCATACTCAGAAGCAGCTGAAGCACAAACACATGCACGCAGGTAAACACACACGCACACACACACACACACACACACACACACACACACACACACACACACACACACACACACACACACACACACACACACACACACACACACACACACACACACACACACACACACACACACACACATGACACACATGACACACGACACACATGACACACACACACACGGTTTTCCCTAGTATGGATAACACCACCTGTGTGACTCCATACATCGATGATGGCCCCTGGCCACCCCCGACCCCCGACCCACACATCCCACTCTCCACCTCTCTTTTCTAAAAAGAAAATAAAACATCCCTCTTTCCTTTATCCTCCACAGAGCCGTGCGTCTGTGTGTTCACTTCCAAAACAAACACAGACGGAATTCCGCATCTCCTCCCTCTTTCCTCCCTCCTCCCTCCTCACCCACCTCTCCACTTATTTCTCTCTCCCCTCATGTATTCTCTCTTGTCCTTTCTCTCTCCCTCATACTTTCTCTCTCCCCTCATGTATTCTCTCTTGTCCTTTCTCTCTCCCTCATACTTTCTCTCCCCCTCATACTTTCTCTCTCCCTCATACTTTCTCTCCCCCTCATACTTTCTCTCTCCCTCATACTTTCTCTCCCCCTCATACTTTCTCTCCCCTCATATTTTCTCTCTCCCGCATAATTTCTCTCTCCCTCATACTTTCTCTCCCCCTCATACTTTCTCTCTCCCGCATACTTTCTCTCTCCCTCATACTTTCTCTCCCCCTTATACTTTCTCTCTCTTTCTCATACTTTCTCTCTCCCGCATACTTTCTCTCTCCCTCATACTTTCTCTCTCCCTCATACTTTCTCTCCCCCTCATACTTTCTCTCCCCTTCATACTTTCTCTCCCCTCATACTTTCTCTCTCCCTCATACTTTCTCTCTCCCTCATACTTTCTCTCTCCCTCATACTTTCTCTCTCCCTCATACTTTCTCTCCCCTTCAATCTTTCTCTCCCCTCATACTTTCTCTCTCCCTCATACTTTCTCTCCCCTTCATACTTTCTCTCCCCTCATACTTTCTCTCTCCCTCATACTTTCTCTCCCCCTCATACTTTCTCTCCCCCTCATACTTTCTCTCTCCCTCATACTTTCTCTCCCCCTCATACTTTCTCTCCCCCTCATACTTTCTCTCCCTCCCTTAATCTTGCTGGGCTGTGGCAGTCATGACTTTGTCAGCCGGTTATTGTCATGTAAAAGACTGATGGTCTCATGGTAATTGACCGTTAATTAACATAAACATGTTTAGCATCTCCAGGCCTCCACATATACAAACCGCTGATACATGCCTTTGGAACATCTACATTTACAAAAAGTCTAATAAATCTATTTAATATACACCATCACAATAAATCCATGATTTATTTTAGGCAGGTCTAAAGAAACATGATATTATCAAGCTATGTGCCATGACATAGGCTGTAGGCTTGTTCATTTAGCCGACAAGATATGCTTATAAGTCCCATGCCATTATTTTATATTGAATGATTTTATAGTAAGAAGAATATAATTGAACTTAGCTGAATAAATAGAAAGGAGATTTTTCCCATTCTGGTGCGAGTGCGCATATACAGTAAAGTGACTATGTTGAGCGTAAAAGTGATCATTCAAAACAGGTCCTAAATGCTACTTTTAGAGTTATTTGGCACCTTTAGTTGTGAATGATACAAACCTTAGAATGTCTTAGGAATCCAAAAACATATGTAGGCTGCATGATGCAACTATAGGTTAGTTAACTCTACCTACATGTACATACTACCTCAACTAACCGGTGCCCCCGCACATTGACTCTGTACCGGCACCCCCCTGTAAATACAGTTGAAGTCAGAAGTTTACATACACTTTGGTTGGAGTCATTAAAACTTGTTTTTCAACCACTTCACACATTTCTTGTTAACAAACTATAGTTTTGTCAAGTCGTTTAGGACATCTACTTTGTGCATGTCATTTTTCCAACAATTGTTTACAGACAGATTGTTTCACTGTATCACAATTCCAGTGGGTCAGGAGTTTACATTCACTAAATTGACTGTGCCTTTAAACAGCTTGGAAATTTCCAGAAAATTATGTCATGGCTTTAGAAGCTTCTGATAGGCGAATTGACATAATTTGAGTCAATTGGAGGTGAACCTATGGATGTATTTCAAGGCCTACCTTCAAACTCAGCGCCTCTTTGCTTGACATCATGGGAAAATCAAAATCAGCCAAGAACAAAAAAAATTGTAGCCCTCCACAAGTCCGGTTCATCCTTGGGAGCAATTTCCAAACGCCTGAAGGTACCACGTTCATCTGTATAAACAATAGCACGCAAGTATAAACACCATGGGACCACGCAGCCGTCATACCGCTCAGGAAGGAGACGCGTTCTGTCTCCTAGAGATGAACGTACTTTGGGGCGAAAAGTGCAAATCAATCCCAGAATATCCACAGTAGAACTAGTCCTATATCGACATAACCTGAAAGGCCGCTCAGCAAGGAAGAAGCCACTGCTCCAAAACTGCCATGAAAAAGCCAGACTACGGTTTGCAACTGCACATGGGGACAAAGATCATACTTTTTTGAGAAATGTCCTCTGGTCTGATGAAACAAAAATAGAACTGTTGCCCATAATGACCATCGTTATGTTTGTAGGAAAAAGGGGGATGCTCGCAAGCCAAAGAATACCATCCCAACCGTGAAGCACGGGGGTGCAGCATCATGTTGTGGGGGTGCTTTGGTGCAGGAGGGACTGGTGCACTTCACAAAATAGATGGCATCATGAGGTAGGAAAATTATGTACAGTGGGGCAAAAAAGTATTTAGTCAGCCACCAATTGTGCAAGTTCTCCCACTTAAAAAGATGAGAGAAGCCTGTAATTTCCATCATAGGTACACTTCAACTATGACAGACAAAATTAGAAAAAAAAATCCAGAAAATCACATTGTAGGATTTTTTATGAATTTATTTGCAAATTATGGTGGAAAATAAGTATTTGGTCACCTACAAACAAGCAAGATTTCTGGCTCTCACAGACATGTAACTTCTTCTTTAAGAGGCTCCTATGTCCTCCACTCGTTACCTGTATTAATGGCACCTGTTTGAACTTGTTATCAGTATAAAAGACACCTGTCCACAACCTCAAACAGTCACACTCCAAACTCCACTATGGCCAAGACCAAAGAGCTGTCAAAGGACACCAGAAACAAAATTGTAGACCTGCACCAGGCTGGGAAGACTGAATCTGCAATAGGTAAGCAGCTTGGTTTGAAGAAATCAACTGTGGGAGCAATTATTAGGAAATGGAAGACATACAAGACCACTGATAATCTCCCTCGATCTGGGGCTCCACGCAAGATCTCACCCCGTGGGGCAAAAAAATGATCACAAGAACGGTGAGCAAAAATCCCAGAACCACACCTAGTGAATGACCTGCAGAGAGCTGGGACCAAAGTAACAAAGCCTACCATCAGTAACACACTACGCCGCCAGGGACTCAAATCCTGCAGTGCCAGACGTGTCCCCCTGCTTAAGCCAGTACATGTCCAGGCCCATCTGAAGTTTGCTAGAGAGCATTTGGATGATCCAGAAGAAGATTGGGAGAATGTCATATGGTCAGATGAAACCAAAATATAACTTTTTGGTAAAAACTCAACTCGTCGTGTTTGGAGGACAAAGAATGCTGAGTTGCATCCAAAGAACACCATACCTACTGTGAAGCATGGGGTGGAAACATCATGCTTTGGGGCTGTTTTTCTGCAAAGGGACCAGGACGACTGATCCGTGTAAAGGAAAGAATGAATGGGGCCATGTATTGTGAGATTTTGAGTGAAAACCTCCTTACATCAGCAAGGGCATTGAAGATGAAACGTGGCTGGGTCTTTCAGCATGACAATGATCCCAAACACACCGCCCGGGCAACGAAGGAGTGGCTTCGTAAGAAGCATTTCAAGGTCCTGGAGTGGCCTAGCCAGTCTCCAGATCTCAACCCCATAGAAAATCTTTGGAGGGAGTTGAAAGTTTTGTGTTGCCCAGCAACAGCCCCAAAACATCACTGCTCTAGAGGAGATCTGCATGGAGGAATGGGCCAAAATACCAGCAACAGTGTGTGAAAACATTGTGAAGACTTACAGAAAACGTTTGACCTCTGTCAATGCCAACAAAAGGTATATAACAAAGTATTGAGATAAACTTTTGTTATTGACCAAATACTTATTTTCCACCATATTTTGCAAATAAATTCATAAAAAATCCTACAATGTGATTTTCTGGATTTTTTTTTCTAATTTTGTCTGTCATAGTTGAAGTGTACCTATGATGGAAATTACAGGCTTCTCTCATCTTTTTAAGTGGGAGAACTTGCACAATTGGTGGCTGACTAAATACTTTTTTGCCCCACTGTAGATATATTGAAGAAAGATCTCAAGACATCAGTCAGGAAGTTAAAGCTTGGTCGCAAATGGGTCTTCCAAATGGACAATGACCCCAAGCATACTTCCAAAGTTGTGGCAAAATGGCTTAAGGATAACAAAGTCAAGGTATTGGAGTGGCCATCACAAAGCCCTGACCTCAATCCCATAGAAACTTTGTGGGCAGAACTGAAAAAGCGTGGGTGAGCATGGAGGCCTACAAACCTGACTCAGTTACACTAGCTCTGTCAGAAGGAATGGGCCAAAATTCACCCAACTTATTGTGGGAAGCTTGTGGAAGGCTACCCAAAATGTTTGACCCAATTGAAACAGTTCAAAGGCAATGCTACCAAATACTAATTGAGTGTATGTGTCACGCTCGCCATACAAACTGGAAGCGTACTCGGACCAACGGCAGCGTTACCACATCTTTTATTAGAAATAAGTGAACCACACAACAAAACAAGAAAGACTAACCGAAACGTGACGACAATGGAGTGCTAACATGCAACTACACATAAACAATATCCCACAAAACACAGGTGGAAAATGCTACTTAAATATGATCCCCAATTAGAGACAACGATAGCCAGCTGCCTCTAATTGGGAATCATACCAAACACCAACATAGAAAACAAAACTAGAACCCCACATAGAAAATATAAACTAGACTAACCCCCCAGTCACGCCCTGACCTACTCCTACCATATAAAATAAGGACTCTCTATGGCCAGGACGTGACAGTATGTAAACTTCTGACCCACTGGGAATGTGATGAAAAAAATTAAAGCTGAAATAAATCATTCTCTCTACTATTATTCTGACGTTTCACATTCTTAAAATAAAGTGGTGATCCTAACTGACCTAAGACAGGGCATATTTACTAGGATTAAATGTCAGGAATGGTGAAAAACTGAGTTTAAATGTATTTGGCGACGGTGTATGTAAACTTCCGACTCAACTGAATTGTTATTTGTACTACTCCTCTTTAAATACTTGTTACTTTTATCTCTTATTCTGTGTGACTAATAAAATGTCATTTGATTTGATGATTTGAGAAAGTTGCAAAAGAAACTGGTGCTCTGTTCCTTGCCTCAGGCTGCACACGCTGTTCTCTCATCAATTGATCAGATTCTCACTCATCAGACTATACTCTATTTCATCTTTAATATTATGTCAAATTAGTTTACATTTAGAATGGCCCATTATCAAATGGGCAGGAACAGGTTCAGGGGGAATAAGACATGTCATCCGTATGCACTGGAACAGGTTCAGGGGGAATAAGACATGTCATCCGTATGCACTGGAACAGGTTCAGGGGGAATAAGACATGTCATCCGTATGTACTGGAACAGGTTCAGGGGGAATAAGACATGTCATCCGTATGTACTGGAACAGCGAATGGAGGCTGCTTTCCCACCAGTTCCTTTTCCAATCATGCTGGGTCGGCTACTCCTGTTATTTCACTCCACACACCAACCACTGTTTGAGGAACATGCAGCCTCTCGCTGCGCGACAGGTGATATTCCACCCCAGCTCTGTATGCCACGGGCTCTCCAACCCAGCTCCTGCAGCTATCAAGTGAAATCTGTTCGGGATCATCGATAGTAACATATTTGATTAAACTGTTGACAGCCTCTCTCACTGCGCGCTCGAGAATGGAATGAAGGAAAGGGGACGAGATGGAAAATGCCCTATTACTAGGCTATTCAAAATCAAATACAAATTCTCTATAATTGTAGGCTAACTCTGTAATCCGACCTGCACAATCAATGAACCAACAGCATCGCCTAGGCCTATATATTATTTCCCAGACTCTTGGATAGACAGTTTGCAGTGTAGTATAAAGTAACCAGTCTATCCAGTATGCATAATAATACAGTCCATAATAATAATATTACATAATAATACATTTTTATTTTGGAGTACAGGCTAGACCAATTATGCACCAAATTCATCTGAAATCAGTTTTCTTATGTGTGTCTGCCATGCGTAATATGCGGTAGGTTATGTATTGTAAAACGGCACAGTCATTATTTTAATTCAGTATTATTCTTTCAGACTTGGACTCATATATAGGCCTGTGTGTATTATGCATAAGCTCTAATATGCTTATGGTTGTTTTGTACTAATCATCCCCTTAGAAAGTGCTGTCCATTTCATTGTGTTAGGCTTTGAAACAACATCTTAGGCTTTTGGACTTTTAAAAACACAATACTGCTTTAATGATGAGTGTTTGATGTGATTTTCCATTGTATTTGCATTGACATCAGAGTAGTTAGAGGGACAACAGAGCCCCGAGTACCAGGCTGTTAGGACCTGATGGTAGTTAGGGGCACCAGAGCCCTGAGTACCAGGCTGTTAGGACCTGATGGTAGTTAGAGGGACAACAGAGCCCTGAGTACCAGGCTGTTAGGACCTGATGCTAGTTAGAGGGACAACAGAGCCCCGAGTACCAGGCTGTTAGGACCTGATGCTAGTTAGAGGGACAACAGAGCCCTGAGTACCAGGCTGTTAGGACCTGATGCTAGTTAGAGGGACAACAGAGCCCTGAGTACCAGGCTGTTAGGACCTGATGCTAGTTAGAGGGACAACAGAGCCCTGAGTACCAGGCTGTTAGGACCTGATGGTAGTTAGAGGGACA
>NC_074667.1:62612285-62627285 GCF_029448725.1 Salvelinus fontinalis
GTCTGCTCCAGCAGCTCCACACATCTGGTCCCCCTCTCTCTCTCTCTCTCTCTCTCCCTCTCTGTCTGCAGACGCCAGTGTCTATGGCACACACAGCAGGCTCAACTATTGCAGTGAGAAGTGTTGAGATTGCATCACATGAAGAAAGGGAGAGCTGATTGGAAAGGAGAGAGGGAGGAGAACAGAGGGAGAGAAGTAAAGGGAAAGTACGGCAGAGGGACGGGAAGGGGCGGAGAGGCTACTCTTTCCCCTCTCTCTTTTTCTGTCTCTCTCTCTTATACACATACTACCCCCCCTCTCTCTCTCTCTCTCTCGTTCTCTCTCCTCCCTCTCTCTTATACACTCACTATCACTCTGTCTCTTTCTGTTTCTCCTCCTTCTATCTAAAAATCCTAGGGCTCTGTGTTTTCTGGCCGATGTCCATGGGCTGCTAGGTAAGAGCTCTCTTCCTGCTGTTTTCGTCATCCCTCCCTTCCTTCCCTCCTTCTATCCCACCATTTTATTTATCTCCATCTACCAGTTCTATCCCCCTTTCAATCTCCTTCTCTCGTTTGAACTGAATTCTTCATTGTATTCTTCTCTTATCTATCTCACTCTTTCTCTCACTACAGTACTACAACAGGTGTCCAATTTCAGCTCTCTTCATTGTACTTCAGTGAAGGCAATCTCTCTCTCTCTCTCAATTCAATTCAATTCAATTGACTTTATTGACATGGTAAGTTCGTTATTACTTACATTGTCAAAGTATACATATCTCTCTCTCTCTCTCTCTCTCTCTCTCTCTCTCTCTCTCTCTCTCTCTCTCTCTCTCTCTCTCTCTCTCTCTCTCTCTCTCTCTGTCTCTCTCTCTCTCTCTGTCTCTCTCTCTCTCTCTCTCGCTCTCTCTGTCAATTTTTCTCCAAACATTTGTTAGTTAGTGAGTATCATAAGTATTAACGTTTCACATTTTGTTGCGTGACAAAGTGGGATTGAAATTAATTTCATTGTGATATTTTCATGTAATTGATATGCACAAAATATTCCATTATGTCAAAGTGAAAAGAAAATTCTACAAATGTTAACATTAATAAAAACGAAATAATTAAAATACAGTTGTTTCAAAAGTATTCACCCTTTTGTCTAGACAAGCCTAAATCAGTTCAAGAGTAGAATTTGGCTTAAGAAGGTTCCTCAGTCAAGTATTGAATTTCAAGCACAGATTCGACTACAAAGACCTTTTTGAAAGCCTCATTGAGAAGGGCAGTGATTGGTAGATGGGTAACAATAGCAAATGAGACATTGAATATCTCTTTAAGTATGGTGAACTGAATCCTTATGCTGAGGGTGATGTATTAAACCACCCAGACACAAGAAAGATACAGTGGTCTTTCTGCACTGAGCTGCAGGACAGGAAGGAACCTGCTCAGGGGATGTTAGGTCACTGGTGATTTTAAAACAGCTATAGAGTTCAATGGCTGTGAAAGTGGAAAACTGAAGATGGATCAACAACATTGTCGTTACTACGTCCTTATAAGGCTTTATGCAATACCAGTGCAACATTAAATGCATGTATAAAGGCCTGGTTTTTAGACACAGACAGAAAGTGCATATGCTGTTGCATAATGCCTTATAAGGACATATTGGGATGGATGGATGGGGAAACTTAATGAGAGAGAGGGACGAAGAGGAAGAAATAGAAGAATATAACTTTTACAGGAAGTCAGAACAGACATAACTAACAAACGTATGAAGAGACATTCCCTAAAAAAATGAAATGAAAGAGAAAAAACAGTCGTATGACAAACAGCAGGAGAGACAGAAAGGAGAAGGTGGGGCTCAGGACCGGTCGTATGACAAACAGCAGGAGAGACATAGAAAGGAGAAGGTGGGGTTCAGGACCGGTCGTATGACAAACAGCAGGAGAGACATAGAAAGGAGAAGGTGGGGCTCAGGACCGGTCGTATGACAAACAGCAGGAGAGACATAGAAAGGAGAAGGTGGGGCTCAGGACCGGTCGTATGACAAACAGCAGGAGAGACATAGAAAGGAGAAGGTGGGGCTCAGGACCGGTCGTATGACAAACAGCAGGGGAGACATAGAAAGGAGAAGGTGGGGTTCAGGACCGGTCGTATGACAAACAGCAGGAGAGACATAGAAAGGAGAAGGTGGGGCTCAGGACCGGTCGTATGACAAACAGCAGGGGAGACATAGAAAGGAGAAGGTGGGGCTCAGGACCGGTCGTATGACAAACAGCAGGGGAGACATAGAAAGGAGAAGGTGGGGCTCAGGACCGGTCGTATGACAAACAGCAGGGGAGACATAGAAAGGAGAAGGTGGGGTTCAGGACCGGTCGTATGACAAACAGCAGGGGAGACATAGAAAGGAGAAGGTGGGGCTCAGGACCGGTCGTATGACAAACAGCAGGGGAGACATAGAAAGGAGAAGGTGGGGCTCAGGACCGGTCGTATGACAAACAGCAGGAGAGACAGAAAGGAGAAGGTGGGGCTCAGGACCGGTCGTATGACAAACAGCAGGAGAGACATAGAAAGGAGAAGGTGGGGCTCAGGACCGGTCGTATGACAAACAGCAGGAGAGACATAGAAAGGAGAAGGTGGGGCTCAGGACCGGTCGTATGACAAACAGCAGGAGAGACATAGAAAGGAGAAGGTGGGGCTCAGGACCGGTCGTATGACAAACAGCAGGAGAGACATAGAAAGGAGAAGGTGGGGCTCAGGACCGGTCGTATGACAAACAGCAGGAGAGACATAGAAAGGAGAAGGTGGGGTTCAGGACCGGTCGTATGACAAACAGCAGGAGAGACATAGAAAGTAGAAGGTGGGGTTCAGGACCGGTCGTATGACAAACAGCAGGAGAGACATAGAAAGGAGAAGGTGGGGCTCAGGACCGGTCGTATGACAAACAGCAGGAGAGACATAGAAAGGAGAAGGTGGGGTTCAGGACCGGTCGTATGACAAACAGCAGGGGAGACATAGAAAGGAGAAGGTGGGGTTCAGGACCGGTCGTATGACAAACAGCAGGGGAGACATAGAAAGGAGAAGGTGGGGCTCAGGACCGGTCGTATGACAAACAGCAGGGGAGACATAGAAAGGAGAAGTTGGGGCTCAGGACCGGTCGTATGACAAACAGCAGGGGAGACATAGAAAGGAGAAGGTGGGGCTCAGGACCGGTCGTATGACAAACAGCAGGAGAGACATAGAAAGGAGAAGGTGGGGCTCAGGACCGGTCGTATGACAAACAGCAGGAGAGACATAGAAAGTAGAAGGTGGGGTTCAGGACCGGTCGTATGACAAACAGCAGGAGAGACACAGAAAGGAGAAGGTGGGGCTCAGGACCGGTCGTATGACAAACAGCAGGAGAGACACAGAAAGGAGAAGGTGGGGTTCAGGACCGGTCGTATGACAAACAGCAGGGGAGACATAGAAAGGAGAAGGTGGGGTTCAGGACCGGTCGTATGACAAACAGCAGGGGAGACATAGAAAGGAGAAGGTGGGGCTCAGGACCGGTCGTATGACAAACAGCAGGAGAGACATAGAAAGGAGAAGGTGGGGCTCAGGACCGGTCGTATGACAAACAGCAGGAGAGACATAGAAAGGAGAAGGTGGGGCTCAGGACCGGTCGTATGACAAACAGCAGGAGAGACATAGAAAGGAGAAGGTGGGGCTCAGGACCGGTCGTATGACAAACAGCAGGAGAGACATAGAAAGGAGAAGGTGGGGCTCAGGACCGGTCGTATGACAAACAGCAGGAGAGACATAGAAAGGAGAAGGTGGGGCTCAGGACCGGTCGTATGACAAACAGCAGGAGAGACATAGAAAGGAGAAGGTGGGGCTCAGGACCGGTCGTATGACAAACAGCAGGGGAGACATAGAAAGGAGAAGGTGGGGCTCAGGACCGGTCGTATGACAAACAGCAGGAGAGACATACAAAGGAGAAGTTGGGGCTCAGGACCGGTCGTATGACAAACAGCAGGGGAGACATAGAAAGGAGAAGGTGGGGCTCAGGAACGGTCGTATGACAAACAGCAGGAGAGACACAGAAAGGAGAAGGTGGGGCTCAGGACCGGTCCTATGACAAACAGCAGGAGAGACATAGAAAGTAGAAGGTGGGGTTCAGGACCGGTCGTATGACAAACAGCAGGGGAGACATAGAAAGGAGAAGGTGGGGCTCAGGACCGGTCGTATGACAAACAGCAGGAGAGACATAGAGGAAGTGTGGATGAAATAAAAGAGTAGAGAATAGTAGAGAAAAACAAGAAAAGGGGAGTTTATGAGAAAAAGGGAGTGAGGGAATGGAGAGAGAGAGAGAGGAAAGGAAGGAGAGAAAGAGAAGAAAGGAGAGAAGCAGTGAAAGTGGGCAAGACAGAGGCGTTAGGGGGGTATGATAGAGTTGAGAGTTAAGGCAAGCTACAGGAAGGGAGGGAGGGATAGAAGGAGTGAAAA
The DNA here is from genome assembly GCF_029448725.1 of Salvelinus fontinalis. Lineage (NCBI taxonomy): Eukaryota > Metazoa > Chordata > Actinopteri > Salmoniformes > Salmonidae > Salvelinus > Salvelinus fontinalis. The sequence continues at coordinate 62,616,725 of NC_074667.1, forward strand.
AGGGCAAGAGAGAGGCGTTAGGGGTTATGATACAACTGAGGATTTGGAGAAGAAATCAAGCAACAGGAAAAAGAATGAGAGAGAGAAGGAGGGAGAGAAGAAAAAGGGAGGGAGAGAGGAGTGAAAGAGGGCAAGGGAGAGGCTTAAAGGGGGTACGATACAGAGGAAAGGAACGCCACAGGAAGGAGAGAAAGAAGAAGGGAGGGAGAGGCGTGTATGGAGGAGGGAGAGGCCAGCTCAGGGCGCCGTGGAAACGAAGGTTTCCTGTCTGAGGAGGAAAGAATCTCTCATCTCAGGGTGTGTGATACACCACTGTGTGTGTGTGTGTGTGTGTGTGTGTGTGTGTGTTGTGTTGTGTGTGTGTGTGTGTGTGTGTGTGTGTGTGTGTGTGTGTGTGTGTGTGTGTGTGTGTGTGTGTGTGTGTGTGTGTGTGTGTGTGTGTGAGACATACTGTACTCTGGAGCTAAGGGGTATAGAGGGGGGTCTGCTGAGACTGCATGTGGTGCAGTGTGTGTGTGTGTGTTGGGTGGCGGGGGATCAGTAAGGGGGCCTGGGCATTCTGCCCAAAGGGAGGTCATTGAGGAAAAGAGTGAGAGGAAGGGGGAGCCGTGTGTGTGTTGTGTGTGTGTGTGTGTGTGTGTGTGTGTGTGTGTGTGTGTGTGTGTGTGTGTGTGTGTGTGTGTGTCTGCATACATATGGTGGTATATGTGCATGCCTCAACAATACTCTGAATAGCAGTGTATGTGAGAAGTTAGGGAGGTTCTTATGGAATGCAGAGCCACTGTGGTGAGTTGGCACGCAGTGAGAAGTGTGTGTGTGTGTGTGTGTGTGTGTGTGTGTGTGTGTGTGTGTGTGTGTGTGTGTGTGTGTGTGTGTGTGTGTGTGTGTGTGTGTGTGTGTGTGTGTGTGTGTACTGTATGTCTACTGTGTGTGTATACTGTGTGTGTGTGTGTGTGTGTGTGTGTGTGTGTGTGTGTGTGTGTGTGTGTGTGTGTGTACTGTATGTCTACTGTGTGTGTATACTGTGTGTGTGTAACTAACTGTAACACTGACTTCATTGTGGTGAGGAGTCTGTTCTATATTACTGTATATTGGAGATCTTTTCTGTATTATATAACTGCAGTGTGTATCCCAACAGGTTTACACTTACTCCAGTTCAGTGGGTTTACTGTAGAAACGTGTTAATATCACAGAGTAGACTTTATGGCTCTAATAGCCCTGTTACCCTTCGTTGACATTAATGTGTAGCTGATAAGGGAAGCTTTAATGAAAGAGGTCAGTGGACGACAAGCTGCCTTTGTGAATAAATACATGAAACCGTGTGTGTGTTGTTTTGTAGCTGGTGTAGTATAGTGACGTCTCCCTCCTCATCACCTGAACTAACTGTTACTGACCTCTTCTGTCGAAGCTTCCACCACCAGCTACACACTGACAGATCCGTGTTAGACTCTGACCTCACACAGTTACTCACATAAATCTGGAGTCAGGATTTGACGCTCACTAAGGAGTTCACTGGGTCAAAGCTTTTTTGCTGACTCTGGAAATGGGGGGGGGGGGGGGGGGGGGGGCTGTGTGTGTGTGCGCATATGCAAGTGTGTACGTACACATTTGTGTGAGTCCAATGCATACTGTGTGTTTGTGTGTGTTCGTACAGTATGTGTGTGTGTGTGTGTGTGTGTGTGTGCATACAGTGTGAGTGTGTGTGTGTGTGTATGGGGAATCTTAAGTGAGCGTTTGGTTGACAGTTCAGACGTGTACTCTTCGCAACATGCTGTGAGACTGGGTGGATCTTCCCCTAGTCTTCCACTAGCGTTTAACAGCCCTAACAGACGTGTGGTTCTCTCTCACAGAACCACTGTACTGTAGAGGGAGTTGCTGACGTGTGTGTGTCTGAGCGTACGAGAAAATGGGACAGTGTGTGTGTGTGTGTGTGTGTGTGTGTGTGTGTGTGTGTGTGTGTGTGTGTGTGTGTGTGTGTGTGTGTGTGTGTGTAATTGCACATTTACGAGAGGAATAGGATGAAAGACAGAGAGATAGCAAGTGGGCTTGTTGAGACAAGTGTGAGGGGGTGTATGTGTAGACTTTAGTGTAGAGGGGAGTGTAGAGGGGAGTGTAGAGGGGACTGTAGATGTGTGTTGAACATGGGAGGCCCAAGGAAGACACAATTATCTCATTCAGACACACACCACAGTGTCCCAGTCTGTTTCTCTATGGGAGGTAGAGGGGGACAAAGGCTTCTCTGAGAAGCAGAGGGGCTTCTACAAAGAGCAGCTGACCCCATCCCATGGCTCAGTGAGGAAGTGTATGGGGCGAACAAACACATACTCTGCCCTGTACTCATCCCCCCCATTCATCCAGGCCCTCACCCTCCCTATATCCAGCCCCTCACCCTCCCTTATCCAGCCCCTCACCCTCCCTTATCCAGCCCCTCACCCTCCCTTATCCAGCCCCTCACCCTCCCTTATCCAGCCCCTCACCCTACCTATATCCAGCCCCTCACCCTCCCTTATCCAGCCCCTGACCCTCCCTATATCCAGCCCCTCACCCCCCCTCACCCCCTCACCCCCCCTATATCTAGCCCCTCACCCTCCCTATATCCATCCCCTCACCCTCCCTCATCCAGCCCCTCACCCTCCCTATAACCAGCCCCTCACCCTCCCTATATCCATCCCCTCACCCTCCCTCATCCAGCCCCTCACCCTCCCTTATCCAGACCCTCACCCTCCCTATAACCAGCCCCTCACCCTCCCTATAACCACCCTCCCTATAACCAGCCCCTCACCCTCCCTAAAACCAGTCCCTCACCCTCCCTATAACCTGCCCATCACCCTCCCTATAACCAGCCCCTCACCCCCCCTATATCCAGCCCCTCACCCTCCCTTATCCAGCCCCTCACCCTCCCTTATCCAGACCCTCACCTTCCCTATAACCAGCCCCTCACCCTCCCTTATCCAGCCCCTCACCCTCCCTATATCCAGCCCCTAACGCTCCCTATATCCAGCCCCTCACCCTCCCTATATCCAGCCCCTTACCCTACCTTATCCAGCCCCTCACCCTCCCTATATCCAGCCCCTCACCCTCCCTATAACCAGCCCCTCACCCCCCTATATCCAGCCCCTCACCCTCCCTTATCCAGCCCCTCACCCTCCCTATATCCAGCCCCTCACCCTCCCTTATCCAGCCCCTCACCCTCCCTTATCCAGCCCCTCACCCTCCCTATAACCAGCCCCTCACCCTCCCTATAACCAGCCCATCACCCTCCCTATAACCAGCCCCTCACCCTCCCCATAACCAGCCCCTCACCCTCCCTATATCCAGCCCCTCACCCTCCCTATAACCAGCCCCTCACTTTCCCTATAACCAGCCCCTCACCCTCCCTATAACCACCCTCCCTATAACCAGCCCCTCACCCTCCCTAAAACCAGTCCCTCACCCTCCCTATAACCTGCCCATCACCCTCCCTATTACCAGCCCCTCACCCCCCCTATATCCAGCCCCTCACCCTCCCTTATCCAGCCCCTCACCCTCCCTTATCCAGACCCTCACCTTCCCTATAACCAGCCCCTCACCCTCCCTATAACCAGCCCCTCACCCTCCCTTATCCAGCCCCTCACCCTCCCTATAACCAGCCCCCCACCCTCCCTATATCCAGCCCCTCACCCTCCCTTATCCAGACCCTCACCCTCCCTTATCCAGACCCTCACCCTCCCTATAACCAGCCCCTCACCCTCCCTATAACCAGCCCCTCACCCTCCCTATAACCAGCCCCTCACCCTCCCTATAACCAGCCCCTCACCCCCCCTATATCCAGCCCCTCACCCTCCCTTATCCAGCCCCTCACCCTCCCTTATCCAGCCCCTCACCCTCCCTATAACCAGCCCCCCACCCTCCCTATATCCAGCCCCTCACCCTCCCTTATCCAGACCCTCACCTTCCCTATAACCAGCCCCTCACCCTCCCTATAACCAGCCCCTCACCCTCCCTTATCCAGCCCCTCACCCTCCCTATAACCAGCCCCCCACCCTCCCTATATCCAGCCCCTCACCCTCCCTTATCCAGACCCTCACCCTCCCTTATCCAGACCCTCACCCTCCCTATAACCAGCCCCTCACCCTCCCTATAACCAGCCCCTCACCCTCCCTATAACCAGCCCCTCACCCTCCCTATAACCAGCCCCTCACCCCCCCTATATCCAGCCCCTCACCCTCCCTTATCCAGCCCCTCACCCTCCCTTATCCAGCCCCTCACCCTCCCTATATCCAGCCCCTCACCCTCCCTTATCCAGCCCCTCACCCTCCCTATAACCAGCCCCTCACCCTCCCTATAACCAGCCCCCCCACCCTCCCTATAACCAGCCCCTCACCCTCCCTATAACCAGCCCCTCACCCTCCCTATAACCAGCCCCTCACCCTCCCTATAACCAGCCCCTCACCCTCCCTATAACCAGCCCCTCACCCTCCCTATATCCAGCCCCTCACCCTCCCTATAACCAGCCCCTCACCCTCCCTTATCCAGCCCCTCACCCTCCCTATATCCAGCCCCTCACCCTCCCTATAACCAGCCCCTCACCCTCCCTTATCCAGCCCCTCACCCCCCTATAACCAGCCCCTCACCCTCCCTATAACCACCCTCCCTATAACCAGCCCCTCACCCTCCCTATAACCAGCCCCTCACCCTCCCTATAACCAGCCCCCCACCCTCCCTATAACCAGCCCCTCACCCTCCCTATAACCAGCCCCTCACCCTCCCTATAACCAGCCCCTCACCCTCCCTATAACCAGCCCCTCACCCTCCCTATAACCAGCCCCCCACCCTCCCTATAACCAGCCCCTCACCCTCCCTATAACCAGCCCCTCACCCTCCCTATAACCAGCCCCTCACCCTCCCTATAACCAGCCCCTCACCCTCCCTATAACCAGCCTCTCACCCTCCCTATAACCAGCCCCTCACCCTCCCTATAACCAGCCCCTCACCCTCCCTATAACCAGCTCTTCACTTCATCTAACTGTTCTGATATTTGACAAAAGGCACTGTTGATCAAGATGTTTGTGTGGCTGTCACATCCTTGATGAAGTGTGTGTGTGTGTCTTTGTTATGGTCACGAACATTGTTTTGTGTCTTGTGTAATAAAATGTTAAAATACTTTAATTTGCTGTGGTGTTTTTACATCTGTGTCTTAAACCCGTGTGTGTGTGTGTGTGTGTGTGTGTGTGTGTGTGTGTGTGTGTGTGTGTGTGTGTGTGTGTGTGTGTGTGTGTGTGTGTGTGTGTGTGTGTGTGTAACATGATGTGCGTGTGTACTAGGGTTTTTGTTATGTGTGCAACAAATATGTGTGTTCAAAAGCTCTTGTGTGTTGTGTGTGTGCAACATTTGTGTGTGTGTGTGTGTGTGTGTGTGTGTGTGTGTGTGTGTGTGTGTGTGTAAAGGCCTCTGTGCGTGTGTGTAGAATGATGTGTGTGTAACGTGTGTATGTAATGTGTGTGTGTGTGTGTGTGTGTAACATGATGTGTGTGTAAAGGCCTCTGTGCGTGTGTGTAGAATGATGTGTGTGTGTGTGTAACATGATGTGTGTGTAAAGGCCTCTGTGCGTGTGTGTAGAATGATGTGTGTGTAACGTGTGTATGTAATGTGTGTGTGTGTAAAGGCCTCTGTGCGTGTGTGTAGAATGATGTGTGTGTAAAGGCCTCTGTGCGTGTGTGTAGAACGATGTGTGTGTAAAGGCCTCTGTGTGTGTGTGTAGAATGATGTGTGTGTAACGTGTGTATGTAATGTGTGTGTGTGTAAAGGCCTCTGTGCTTGTGTGTAGAATGATGTGTGTGTAAAGGCCTCTGTGCGTGTGTGTAGAATGATGTGTGTGTAACGTGTGTATGTAATGTGTGTGAAAGCTCTTGTTGCGTGTGAGAAAGTTGCTTCTGAACAAACCCAGTCCCACCCAGTTGATGGAAATATGCACAGAGAGCCATGTCTCAATGTTACAGTTAATTGCCTGTGGCTACTGAGAAAAAGCAGTTTGGATCTGGGTCACGCTATTGTATTCATGCCCAGTAACATACCATCATTTAGCTATAAGATTACCATTCCATAATACTTAGCTATAGGATAGGATTACCATACCATACCATAATATTTAGCTATATGATTACCATACCATACCATAATATTTAGCTATATGATTACCATACCATACCATAATATTTAGCTATATGATTACCATACCATAATACTTAGCTATAGGATAGGATAACCATACCATAATACTTAGCTATAGGATAGGATAACCATACCATACCATAATATTTAGCTATAGGATAGGATAACCATACCATACCATAATATTTAGCTATAGGATTACTATACTATCCACTCCATTCAGATCTACAGAATTACAGAAATGGGGCTATTGGGATTTTTTTGAAGTTGGATAAAATATAGAAGAATTGACCCAAGAGTTATAGCTGATCAGCTGATCTGACTGGGGAGTAGTTATAGGAAAGACCAGAGTTGTTCCTGATCAGCTGATCTGACTGGGGAGTAGTTAAAGGAAAGACCAGAGTTGTTCCTGATCAGCTGATCTGACTGGGGAATAGTTAAAGGAAAGACCAGAGTTGTTCCTGATCAGCTGATCTGACTGGGGAATAGTTAAAGGAAAGACCAGAGTTGTTCCTGATCAGCTGATCTGACTGGGGAGTAGTTAAAGGAAAGACCAGAGTTGTTCCTGATCAGCTGATCTGACTGGGGAGTAGTTAAAGGAAAGACCAGAGTTGTTCCTAGTCAGCTGATCTGACTGGGGAATAGTTAAAGGAAAGACCAGAGTTGTTCCTGATCAGCTGATCTGACTGGGGAGTAGTTAAAGGAAAGACCAGAGTTGTTCCTGATCAGCTGATCTGACTGGGGAATAGTTAAAGGAAAGACCAGAGTTGTTGCTGATCTGACTGGGGAGTAGTTAAAGGAAAGACCAGAGTTGTTCCTAGTCATGTCAGATGGTTAGAAAAACTCCTGCCCTACTAGTGGAAATGTGATTGTCATGGCCATCACTAACGAGCATTATGATTGTCCCTTCTCTACTGGTGGGTGGGAATACTATAGTTGCCATGGTGTCATTGGACGAGCCTCTGGACCTGAAGCTTCCACAGGCCAATGGGAGGGTCAGGTTGGGAAAGAGGGCGTGTTCGGCCTCCATCTGCGCCCCCCTCAGTGCCACACGACAACGTCTGCTGCGTAACCTTCCAATGACCTACCCCTCACCACCTCCCTCTCCAGGTAAACACACACACACACACTCTCTCTCTCTCTCTCTCTCTCTCTCTCTCTCTCTCTCTCTCGCTCTCTCACACACACTACCCCCCACCACACACACATAAATCCCTCTATTCATTTCTCGTTGTCTTAGAGGCCAGTGAGTCCATGTCTGTCCCAAGTGGCACCGTATTCCCTTTACAGTGCACTTGGCCCATATGGCTCTGGTTAAAAGTAGTACACTATGTAGGGAAAGGTACCATTTGGGACATGGACCGCGTCTCAAATCAACATCATGCTCCTCTCATTACCCGCTGTTGTATACACTTAAAATGTCGTTATGGAGTGTGAGTGTGTCATTATGGACAGCAGAGTGGCACTGCAGACTGCAGCTGAACACTCAGTATTATGCCAATGATAGCCTCGCTAACCAACGACAGCCACGCTATCCAACGACAGCCTCGCTAACCAACGACAGCCACGCTATCCAACGACCGCCTCGCTATCCAACGACAGCCTCGCTATCCAACGACAGCCTCGCTATCCAACGACAGCCTCGCTATCCAATGATAGCATCGCTAACCAATGATAGCCACGCTATCCAACGACCGCCTCGCTATCCAACGACAGCCTCGCTATCCAACGACAGCCTCGCTATCCAACGACAGCCTCGCTATCCAACGACAGCCTCGCTAACCAACGACAGCCTCGCTATCCAACGACAGCCTCGCTATCCAATGATAGCCTCGCTAACCAACGATAGTCCAATGATAGCCTCGCTAACCAACGATAGCATCGCTAACCAACGACAGCCTCGCTAACCAACGATAGCCTCGCTATCCAACGACCACCTCGCTATCCAACGACAGCCTCGCTATCCAACGACAGCCTCGCTATCCAACGACCGCCTCGCTATCCAACGATAGCCTCGCTAACCAACGATAGCCTTGCTATCCAATGATAGCCTCGCTAACCAACGACAGCCTCGCTAACCAACGATAGCCTCGCTAACCAACGATAGCCTTGCTATCCAATGATAGCCTCGCTAACCAACGACAGCCTCGCTAACCAACGATAGCCTCGCTATCCAACGACCGCCTCGCTATCCAACGACAGCCTCGCTTTCCAACGACCGCCTCGCTATCCAACGACAGCCTCGCTATCCAACGACAGCCTCGCTTTCCAACGACCGCCTCGCTATCCAACTACAGTCTCGCTATCCAACGACAGCCTCGCTAACCAACGATAGCCTCGCTATCCAACGACAGCCTTGCTTTCCAATGATAGCCTCTCTAACCAACGATAGCCTCGCTAACCAACGATAGCCTCGCTAATCAACGATAGCATCGCTAACCAACGACAGCCTCGCCAACCAACGATAGCCTCGCTATCCAACGACAGCCTTGCTTTCCAATGATAGCCTCGCTAACCAAAGATAGCCTCGCTAAGCAACGACAGCCTCGCTATCCAACGACAGCCTCACTTTCCAACGACCGCCTCGCTATCCAACGACAGCCTCGCTAACCAATGATAGCCTCGCTAACCAACGACAGCCTCGCTAACCAATGATAGCATCGCTAACCAACGACAGCCTCGCTATCCAACGACAGCCTCGCTAACCAATGATAGCCTCACTAACCAACGATAGCCTCGCCAACCAACGACAGCCTCGCTTTCCAATGATTGCCTCGCTAACCAACGATAGCCTCGCTATCCAACGACAGCCTCGCTAACCAACGATAGCCTCGCTAACCAATGATAGCCTCGCTAACCAACGACAGCCTCGCTATCCAACAATAGCCTCGCTAACCAACAATAGCCTCGCTAACCAACGATAGCCTCGCTATCCAACAATAGCCTCGCTAACCAACGACAGCCTCGCTATCCAACAATAGCCTCGCTAACCAACGACCACCTCGCTAACCAATGCTTTGTAAGTGGTGCCAGTCTGTGTGTCTTTGTGAGAGACTGAGAGAGAAGAGAGAAAGAGTGAGAGAGTGAGAGTGAGAGAGAGTGTGTGTGTGTGTGTGTGTGTGTGTGTGAATTAAATGTATTTTACTTTGTATGCAGCTGTGTGTTTGTGTGTGTGTGCTGCTCATATGTACTATACATGGCTCCCGTGTGTGACCTCACCCCCTCTCCCCCCACCAGGTACCCCCCTGTACCACCAGGAGAGGGCAGGTTCCTGCACCCCCCCTGCCATGGACCTGAGTCTCTCCCCCTCCTCCCGCCATGCACCCACCCCCTCTGCCTCCCCCTCCTCACCCCTGGACTACCCACCCAGCTGCAGCCCAGCCACACCCATCTACTCCAGGGTAAGTCAGCGTGTTTGTGTGCCACAGGAGGTTGGTGACACCTTCATTAGGGAGATGGGGCTCATGGTAATGACTGGAGCACAGTAGGTGGAATGGTATGAAATACGTCAAACATGTAGTTCCCATGTGTTTGATGCCAATCCATGTACTCCGTTCCAGACATTATTATGAGCCGTCCTCCCCTCAGCAGTCTCCACTAGTGCCTGTGTGTGTGTGACAGGGAGGAAGAAGTTGCCCCTAGCTACAGATCTAGGATCAGCTTATACAACTCCTCCCAAGCATAACATAGTCAGGGGAATAACGCAAAACTGATCTTAGGTCAGTATGTGTAGAGTCAAATCAATGTGCAATGATGGGTGGGGTGACAGCCGGGTGAGCCTGTATGTAATAAACTTGGGCCTGTATTCACAAAGCCACTCAGAGTAGGAGCCTCTAACTTATTCATTATGATTTAAAAGGCAGAATTGATCCTCGATGAACACTCCTACTCTGAGACGCTTTGTGAATACGGCCCGTGGTGTGAGAAACATTTGAAACAATTTCATGGTGACAGTTTTACTTAACACATAACTGACCTATTTTGTGTCTGAAGGGAAAAAAAGGATTTAGTAAGAGAGAAGAGAGTTCTCTCTATAGCGATTCTTAGTATAGAGATTCATCTTAGGGAGTGTGAGTGCGTGTGCATGTGTGCATGCGTGTGTGTATGCGTGCGTGTGTGTGTGTGTGTGTGTGTGTGTGTGTGTGTGTCTACGTGTGGCAAGCAGTCTGGTCAGAATGTGGGATTGTTGATTAGTGAATACACTCCACACATAGTGGACAGAAGTGAATTAAATCTGTAGTGAATCTAATTTGCCAGCATGCTGTCTGCACACAGTCATACTGTGGTTCTCACTTAATCAGATTTAAAACAGGGCTGGAGGGGTAAAAGACGGACAGACAGGCAGACAGACAGGCAGACAGACAGGCAGACAGACAGGCAGACAGACAGACAGAAAGGCGGGCAGACAGAC
>NC_074667.1:62632285-62677285 GCF_029448725.1 Salvelinus fontinalis
ATGGAATGTACCTCAAACATTCCCTGTGGACTTTTCCAATGGACTTTTCACAATGGACATCCCTAATTGACATTCCCAATTGATTTGTGTGGCAACGCAGTTGGATTCATGTAATCACCATTATGATGTAAAGAAGAAGCAGCTGTTATTGAGAGCATTGAGGTAATATGCTCCTGTATGTTTTGTTAGTCATCATTTGTATGCAGCACAGACCCTATGGACTATAACCGATAACAGCTACTGTTAGTCTGGATGGTCACTATAACAGTGGGTTTTATATCAGTGTCTTTAACTATTATGGCCACCAGGGGGAGGTAGAGAGTCAGGTAAATTCTGTCTAATCTTTCTAGCCTCACATCAGAACTGAATTGTTCTGTGTGGAAGTTGTCTGTAGCCACAGATCTTGGGTCAGCTTACCATCCTTAACCATTAGAAAATGCAAAACTGACCTTAGATCAGTGTCTAGGGCCAACTTTATTCTCCTTCCTCCCCCTCTACTCAGTCTCTAGACTCACAACAACAAACAGCCTTTAAAATCCCCTGTAGGGAATAAGCTCCCAAGGTTACAAGGTAGTCAGTGGAAATCTGCGGTACACACTACAGAGCGAACACAGTCTTGTTGAAGCATGTTGGATGTCAAACTACATTCTACATGCGTCTATGGGGTGGATTCTAACTTCCGCTTTAGTCAAACGTTGATGACAATGGGAGACTAAGTTAAAATGTAACTGGAAGTTTAGGATTCGGCTTTTTTTTTTACACAGGCAGGGTTAGTAAGGATAGCCTTCACTCATGTTACCCAGTTACCCTGGGGTCCTCTGAGCTAAAAATGTGGTATTTGGTTCCATTGTCATGTGACTGCCACCTGCATAGTGGTAAGGTTGGTTGCCAGGACGACAGAGGTGTGGTTTGGCTATGAAAGGCTATGATGTTTCGCTGACAATGACCCACACCTTCCTCTCACCTCAACCAACCTACTTGACCTGCAGTGGCTTCACACACCTAGGCTGCATCTGAAATGACACCCTATCCCCTGTATAGTATTCCCTAAAAGGTAGTGCACTGTAAAGGGAATAGGGTGCCATTTCAGGCGCACACCTCATGTTTTATAACTGACGATCAAATTCAATAACGTTGAATGAATTAAGCTTAAAATAACCTATATCTTGTATGTTTTTACCCTACAAATGGATCAAATCTGGTGTGGTCCCAACAGCAAACAGCCTTTAAAATCTTCTGTAGGGAATAGGCTCCTGAAGTTACAAGGTAATAAGTGGAAATGTTTGTATAGCTATGACATCTGTGTATTTTCATCACTTCTGCAAACAAGTAAAACAAGTTTTATTTGTCTTTCTGGTTAAGACGAGACGTTTCTGTTGAATGTTGAAGTTGATCCTCTCTCTACCGCAACTATCTTATTTCCTCACTTGGTGACAATGGATGTGTCCCAAATGGCACCCTATTCCCTATGTAGTGCGCTACTTTTGACCAGAGCCCTGGTCAAAAGTAGTGCACTACATAGGGAACAGGTTGTCATTTAGGGCGTATTCAAAGACAAGGATCCTATTTCAGGATCTACAAACCCAACGATGACGCATTAACCCTTTGTGCGACAGACATTTCTTAATAAAGCCTCATAAAAGTATTATTTGCTAATAGCTTATCCAACACAAGGTAGGGATTGTTATTTGATCTGCACAACTTACCTGGAATCCAGTATTATTGACCAAGTTAGGGATTTCTATTTGATCCAGGTTTTATTGTTTAGATAAGTAGACCCAATGTAAACAGAAGTGTGTACATTACTGTGTAGTACTTATAATAGCTTCATTATTTGTATTTATTCACAGACAAATCACTCAAAATAATATTTAGTCGTTGTTGAAAGTTGAATGTAACAATGTGTAACTCCACCATGCCAGTTGAATTTAAATGTAGTTACAACCAGGAACTGTAAGGTTGATTGGAAAAACACGAGACTTCAGGTTCCCATATTGAGGTAACACAGAAAGTACAAATAGGACAGAGGTGAATTTACATATGAAGTCTACATATGCACAAAGGGTTAACGTTAGACTATGGTCTACCTATTGCAGGCCAGCATCTGATATCATTTCTATCCTCGTTTGCACATTAAGATTTTCAATTATTATTATGTATTTTTTTATGTTTCCAAGTGCCTTGTATGTATCATAAGTGAAATATACTGAAAATACACACAGCACATTCAATGAAGTACAGGTACATGTAATGCAAATGTATAAATATAGGTATTTTTTCCAAAGGGTCAACACTTTACATGACTGACTGTTTAGAGTTGACAAAAGGTGTGATTGGTGACATCATAGCTTTGTGTGCTTTCAGTTTTTTTTACGAGGACTGTTAAACGGAAAATGTCGTTAATGACGAAGACGTGACGTCAATAAACAAAGATTAACAAATTAAGTGGCATTGTTGTGTCACCTGTGTGTGTGTGTGTTCATCAACTCTCCTGAGTTGTAGGCAAGTGGTGTGTTATTGTGTGTGTGTGTGTGTGTGTGTGTGTGTGTGTGTGTGTGTGTGTGTGTGTGTGTGTGTGTGTGTTCAGGCCTACTGTCTGCAATCAGTGTAAGAAAGAAAGATATTTCCTCTTAGCCTGACAACGTCCAAAGTCAACAAAACCATAACACTTTACAACACTGAAGCAGGCTCACACACACACACAACCCCCCACCTCCCCCACACACACTTGTTTCCTCATCTCTCCTCCTGCCCTCATCTCCTCCTCTGCCCTTCCCCTGTCGCACACTCGCCCTTCCCTGTAGGCTACAGAACACCTGTGAAGCTACAACAACTCCAGCATAGACCCATTGACGTGTGAGGCCCAGAGCCCACTGGAGTGTTCTACTGGATAGACCTGAAACACAGGGGAGGTGCTGGGATTGTCCTGGGTTGGTCATACACAAACACAGGAGGGGTGTTCTTTTCTTCACCAGTCACTGCCACAAGGATCCATGGTCTCTCTGAGGAGGAGAACTGGCTGCACTCATGGAGAAACAAGGAGGAAATGGATGTAAACGGTAAGCAAGCATAGCCAATGACATCTCTCTGCTCTTCTCAGGATAAACTAACTGACGTACAATCAACCAGTTCTAGATAATAGGGTCCAGTTTTACAGTGCTTTACAGTAACCAGTTACTAACTAGATCAACTGCACGTTACTTCTAGATAATAGGGTCCAGTTTTACAGTGCTTTACAGTAACCAGTTACTAACTAGATCAACTACACGTTACTTCTAGATAATAGGGTCCAGTTTTATAGGGCTTTACAGTAACCAGTTACTAACTAGATCAACTACACGTTACTTCTAGATAATAGGGTCCAGTTTTACAGTGCTTTACAGTAACCAGTTACTAACTAGATCAACTACACGTTACTTCTACACAATAGCGTCCAGTTTTACAGTAAATGTCCCAAATTGTATGTACGTGGTAGGCACAAAAGGTAAGAGGAACATATATGTGCGCTTCTCATTGCTTACTCAATCAATCCCATTTATTTATAAAACCATTTTTACATTGGCTGTAAAAAAGAGTGCTTTAAAGTAACCAGTTACTAACTAGATCAACTACATCATACTTCTGTATGTATTTACATGTTAGTAACTTCAGATAGACAGACACAGTGTCTACTCTAGAACCGAAGCCATAGATTTGAATAGGGTAACATTTACATAGAATATGTTGACATCAGGCCATTTCTATTGGCCCTAGTCATAAATAGAATGTTTGGCGTTCTCTGAGAAGATTGTCCCAATCTACCCTAAAAGGAGAAGAATACATAGCTGAAGAATGTATGTAATGATGTGGAAAATGTGCAGGTATATACTTAATTTATATACTTATTATGTACTTATTGAAATACATGAAATTAGCTGTACAGTGTATTAAAGATGTTCTCTTTGTCCAGATTGTATTTATAAGGCTATTTTTACAGCAGTAGTTGTCACAAAGTGCTTTGACAGTAGCATGGTGAGTCACTTCAAAGAAGCAGAAATATGCAAATAAGTCCAAATGAAATGAAATCAAACTTTATTTGTCACATGCGCGGAATACAACAGGTGTATTCACCTTACCGTGAAATGCTTACTTACAAGCCCTTAACCAACAATGCAGTTGTAAGAAAATAGAGTTAAGAAAATATTTACTAAATGAACTAAAGTAAAAAAAGAAAAAAGCAATTTTTATTTTATTTAATAACAATAATGACGCTATATACAGGGGGTACCGTTTCCGAGTCCAGGAGAAGACCTACTACGGTAAATTGCACTGTATTTTTCCAAAGAAGAGAAGGTGGGGTTTGAATAACGTATAACCTAGACAAAATACTCACAAGAGTAGGTTTACTGAGTTAAATGTAATGTTATTAAATGTTGTTTTGAGTGCCGACAGCAAACAACCTTTTAAGTAGACTGACAGGAAAGCATCGTGCGCAAATAGAAACCCAACATAGATCAAATCTGCTTCTCCTTCACAGTGAAAGCGATTCTCTTTTATCTGATCAGATATGAAAACAGTTCCCCTTATGACACTGATGAAGCCTTGTTAGGTGAAAACTAAAGATGGAATACATTTTAATTTACTTCACTGTAGATACAGAGTGGGAACCTTCCTCATGTTCCTATTCATAACGAATTACTGTTTTGGTCTTCAAGTGGGTTATGTCAATAATCTGTTCCTACATGTGCGCTGGGTTTTTCCCTTTTTCATTCACTGACTGTAGGCAGGTTTCCATTGACCCAGGTTTATTCGACAAAAGCAATGTTGCTAAAAAAACGATTGCGACATGGCAGATGGCATATTACAGGAGGTTGGTGGCACCGTAATTAGGGAGGACAGGCTCGTGGTAATGCCTGGAGCGGAATGAGTAGAACAGCATCAAACATATAGTTAGATGCCATTCCATTGGCTCTGCTCCAGCCCTCATTATGAGCCGTAATCCCCTCAGCAGCCTCCACTGTGACAGATATAGGAGAAACTTTCTGAACATGACAGCAGTGTAATTTTCTTTTGTCGAACTTTCTTTATTGCAACAATTGATTATTTTTCAACTATAAAAGTAATGTTTCTTTGCAGGACAATGATTGTCCTGACTTTCCATGGCACGGACCGTGGCGATATTTGCTGCCCCATATACATAGACATGGAATCACTGGTCACTTATTTCTGTAAATATTTTTTATTTATTTAATTAACTAGTCAAGTCAGTTAAGAACAAATTCTTATTCACAATAATGGCCTACCAAAAGGCAAAAGACTTCCTGCGGGAATGGGGGCTGGGATAAAAAAATATATATATATAATATATCGGACAAAACACACATCATGACACTAGTCACATTAACAATAATGTTTACATACTGCTTTACTAATTTCATATGCATATACTGTATTATTTTCTACTCTATTTTAGTTGACATGAGAATTATTAGAATATGGCAAATATTAGTAAATTATTGCATTCTATACATGCTAACTTTCGTAGGCTATAGGTGGGAAACAGATAGGTGGGAAGGCATACAGGATATCGACAATTTATTAACGCGCAATTCCCCTAAATGCGTAATCGAAACACTTCGACCACTAACTACATTTTTATTCAACACTAGAATTTTCCGAGAAGTTTTGTTTTCATCGACGTCGTTAGGTCCAGCTGTTTTTTCAAAACAATAAAGTTAAGTGGAAATGCACTCATTTATTTTCTACGCAAACTTTATACAAAAAATCACTGGACAAGTTAATGGAAACAGCTACTGACAACCCTTTCATTACGCCATGTCATTGTATGGGAGAATCTTAATTGCTTTGACTCCTCGTGTCCTTTCTCCTCGCTTCCTTTTCGAAACCTATTGGTTGAGAAAGTCAGAGGTCCCGCCATCCTGACTTTCTCCACCAATGGCTTTTGAGAACGAGGCGTGGCGAGAGTACGGGAGTCAAGGACATGTAAATATATTTATGCCTAACCCATCCTCTAAAACAGTATTTTCCAACTCTGGTTCTTCAGTTCTCTCGCCAGTACACATTTTCGTTGTAGCCCTAGACAAACACGCCTCCTTCAACTCATTGAGGGTTTGATGATTAGTTGACAAGTTGAATCAGGTGTGCTTGTCCAGGGTTACAATGAAAATGTGTACTGTTGGTGGTACTGGAGGAACAGGGTTGGGAAACACTGCTCTAGAAGAGCAGCTATATTCTAAGGAATGGTAGAGCCAAGCAACCTAAGCAAATATAGTTTTATGAATGACAGATGAGACATTTATATATCACTATTTTGACAGGTTCTAATGTACAGAAGCGTATCAAATCAAATTGTATTTTTCACATGCTTCGTAAACAACACGTGTAGACTAATAGTGAAATGCTTACTTACGGCCCTTCCCAACAATGCAGAGAGAATTTTTTTGAAATTATACAAATAATAATAACATCAGGAATAAATACACAATGAGTAACGATAACTTGGCTATCTACACAGGGTACCAGTACCAAGTCGATGTTCCGGGTGTACGAGGTAATTTAGATATGTACCTATTGGATAAAGTGACTAGGCAACAAGATAGATAATAAACAGTAGCAGCAGTGTATTTGATGAGTCAAACGAGTTAGTGCTAAAAGGGTCCATGCAGATAGTCCGGGTAGCTATTTGGTTAACTACCCTACAAAAAATATGTGGAAACCCCTTCAATTAGTGGATTCGGGCTATTTTAGCCACATCCGTTGCTGACAGGTGTAAAAAATGTAACACCCCGCCATGCAATCTCCATAGACAAACATTGGCAGTAGAATGGCCCATACTCAAGGGCTCAGTGACTTTCAAGGTGGCAGCGTCATAGGATGCTACCTTTTCAACATGTCAGTTCGTCAAATTTCGGCCCCGGTAGAGCTGCCCCGGTCAACTGTTATTGTCAAATGGAAAAGTCTAGGAGCAACAATGGCTCAGCCACGAAGTGGTAGGTCACACAAGCTTACAGAAAGGGACCGCCGAGTGCTGAAGCGCGTAGTGGGTAAAAATCGTCTGTCTTCGGTTGCAACACTCACTACCGAGTTCCAAACTGCCTCTGAAGCAACATCAGCACAATAACGGTTCATAGTGAGCTTCATGAAATGGGGTTTAATGGCCGAGCCACCGCACACAAGCCTAAGATCACCATGCACAATGCAAGCATCGGCTGGAGTTGTGTAAAGCTCGCTGCCATTGGCGGAGTGATGAATCACGCTTCACCATCTGGCAGTCCGACGGACAAATCTGGGTTTGGTGGATGCCAGGAGAACACTACCTGCCCCAATGCATAGTGCCAACTGTAAAGTTTGGTGGAGGAGGAATAGTGGTCTGGGGCTGTTTTTCATGGTTCGGGCTATGCCCCTTAGTTCCAGTGAAGGGAAATTGTAACGCTACAGCATACAGTGACATTCTATATGCTTCTGTGCCTTCCCAGAAAAGTGGAGAATGTTATAGCAGCAAAGGGGGGACCAACTCCATATTAATGCCCATGATTTTGGAATGAGATGTTCGAGGCGCAGGTGTCCACATACTTTTGGTCATGTAGTGTATTTCATCCAAGTCCTTGTGGTGAGATACACACTGTAGGTAGAGACAGTTGAGTTGTGTGTGTGTAGCAGTCTTATGGCTTGGGGGTAGAAGCTGTTCAGGGTCCTTTGGTTTCAGACTTGGTGCATCCGTACAGTTTGCAGTGCAGTAGCAGAGAGAGCAGTCTATTTTAACAGAATAGTACTCAGTGGCTGGAGTCTTTGACCATTTTTAGGGCCTTCCTCTGTCACCTCCTGAAATAGAGGTCCTGGATGGCAGGGAGCTCTGCCCCAGTGATGTACTGGGCCGGATGCACTACCTACCCTCTGTTGGGCATTAGGGCCAAGTGAAGATAAAAAAATAAAAAAATAAATGGTGATGGGGGATGGTACTTGGATTGTTTTTCACAGATAGTACTTTAAAACTTGAAATACTTTGAGAATAAAGTTGATTTTTAAATTTTTTAGAATAAAGTAAAAATACAATTTCGAGAATAAAGTGGCAATCTTTTGAGAATAGAGTGGCAATCTTTCGAGAATAAAGTGGCAATCCTTCGAGAATAAAGTGGCAATCTTTCGAGAATAGAGTGGCAATCTTTCAAGAATAGAGTGGCAATCCTTCGAGAATAAAGTGGCAATCTTTCGAGAATAGAGTGGCAATCTTTCGAGAATAAAGTGGCAATCTTTCGAGAACAGAGTGGCAATCTTTCGAGAATAAAGTGGCAATCTTTCGAGAATAAAGTGGCAATCTTTCGAGAATAAAGTGGCAATATTCGAGCATAAAGGCGTGGTTAAATTTCCAAATTAAAGTATGTATTGGGTTATTAATTGCATGCCTCCCTGGCTCCCTGTTGCTGTATGCGCCACAGCTGAAATGCATGAGTTAGATGACTGGTGAAACTATACTTTAGAACTGGCTTTAGTAACAAGGAAATCCTTGCTCTTTTAGCACATAATAACCAAATGATTAATAACTATTAAGACCTGGAAGAGGTTGTGCCACAGATTGAATGTTTCCAGAAGGAGGAACCACACGGACTTGGATGAGGTATTTTATCCAAGTCCGTGTGGAGACGGGCGGGTTGTGTGTGTTTGCAGGTGTGTGTGTGTGTGTGTGTGTGGGCGGTAAAAAGTTTGGGGCAAAACAAACAAATGGCCATCAATCTAATGATCTAATACACTCGTTCAAACAGGCGTCACGGGGCACTAATGCTTATCAATCTAATAACTCGCACGCACAAAATCACACCACGTTTCCCCCTGGCATTTTCAGACTATAAGCATACACTCATCTAACGGCTATGGTGTGTTAAGAGCACAAACAAAACACGATCTTGGCACTGTCACTGAATGCAAAGACAACTGTGATCTGAGTCCCTGTCCGTCTGCCCTCAGAATTTGCTTTGACGTTCTGCTGCGTAGCCTAGGCAAAAACCTTGCAAAAATTCGGTGCATAATGGCAACTATTAGCGACCATTGTGCTTTACTAACAGTAGTATTTCCCCCTTATGGCAACTATCCTTCTAACAAACATCGGCTAGTAGGACACGTGAGCACCCCCAATAAAACAAATTATTTTGGAATCCTGGAGACCGGGGGGCTAGGCGTGTGTGTGAATGGCCCATGTCAAACTGCTCTCCAAATTAGCTACAACACTGCTATTTTGCAGCCCATTATAAACCTATAGCGGCCCACTCGATTGAGTACCCTAGCCTGTAGGCTAATAGTGCGTTACAGTGGTCCAGTGAAAGTAAAGTATAGGCCTATCCGGCTGCGGGAGGCATGAACCAAGAAGAAGGGGTTTTACACAAGTGTCTGTAGGAGGAATTGCAACTCATTGACCACTCCTGCACGCGCAAACCAGCTAATCTGGTGCCTGTTTGAATGGATTCTCCCTTTCTTTAGAAAGTCATTGATCCAAATATAACCCTATTAGATAAATGATGATAGGCTATATGCTATAAAGAAATAATCACTGATCTGACATGACTTGGATGGTAGCCTAGGGTTTCCATCGGTCATTCCCTACAGGGACCCGCAATCCTTCTCCATGCAATCCGTGACCTACATTCACAAGATAATAAACTTAGGCCTATGAGGCTATATTATTGATTGTGTAGCCTACATAAAACATTCATGCCATTGCGCACAAATGTGCAAATTGACCGTTTGTTTCAACATATAGGCTGCTGGTCAAGCTGTTATTCTCTAAAGTATAGTATGCACGCTGTTGGTGTAACAGTATAACTTTACGTCCGTCCCCTCGCCCCGACCCGGGCGCGAACCAGGGACCCTCAGCAAGGCCGCGGCAGAGCAAGGGGAACCACTACTTCAAGGTCTTAAAGCGAGTGACGTAACCGATTGAAACGCTATTAGCGCGCACCACCGCTAACTAGCTAGCCATTTCACATCCGTTACATTGGCATACGCAGGGGATTGAGGACAACCTTATAGCGAATTTAAAGGGCACCATGACAGGGACTGATGCGTGCACCTCTGTCTCTTCGCGGTCTGGCAACTCACCATGGCTGTTCGGTAGAATGGTATTGCCTTGGCGATACGGTTTTGTGTGTTTATTCACACACACGCACACTTGCATACACACACACAACCCACTCTCTACCTATGTACTGTATGTAACCACACGGACTTGTGTGGTTCGAACCAGGTCCTAATACTTATAATAATATGATTATTATGTGCTAAAGGAGAAAGGATTTCCTTGCTACTAAAGCCAATTCTAAAGTATAGTTTCACCAGGTCATCTAACTCAGGTAGTATTTAAACAGAGACTCGCACAGCAACAGGGAGCCAGGGAGGCATGCAGTTAACCACATCCCCTATAGAAATATAAATATGAATATAAATATAACTGCGACTTTATTCTCAAAATGTCAACTTTATTCCCAAAATGTTGACTTTATTCTCGAAACAATTTGTTTATTTTATTCTCGAAATATTGACACTTTATTCTCAAAATCATCAAAAACCACCACCCATCGCCGTTTATTAAATGTTTATCTTCACTTGGCCCGAATACTCTTCCATACTAATGAGACCATGTTGATCTACCAATCTAACCTCTATTTTCTTCTTCTCCCATTTAGTCAAGTTATGGTCGAGAGCCCTGTACGACCACTGCGGTCTCTGGTGCGGTCGTGTTTCATCTTCCTCCTCTTCCTGTCCACGGTCATCGTGATCATCCTCTTAGGTTTTCCTGACAGCTCCT
Organism: Salvelinus fontinalis; assembly: GCF_029448725.1. NCBI lineage: Eukaryota > Metazoa > Chordata > Actinopteri > Salmoniformes > Salmonidae > Salvelinus > Salvelinus fontinalis. The sequence continues at coordinate 62,643,081 of NC_074667.1, forward strand.
TCCAGACAGACTGGTGGAAAAACCTATCACTGTACACATACTACCGTAGATGGACCAACCCCGACCGCCCCCTTGGACCATCCCCAACCACCATTCCCCCAACCACAGTACCAGCCCCTCCCTCAACCACCATACGTCCGCTACCAACCAACCACTACCACTTTGGCTACCCTCGTAACTACCACTTCATCGTAGACGAACCGGACAAGTGTAATACCCAGACCCCGTTCCTGGTGCTGATAGTCCCCGTGGCGCCCGGTAACCTGGCGGCCCGGGACGCCATCCGCAGGACGTGGGGTAATGAGACCCTGGTGCAGGGGAAGAAGGTACAGACGCTATTCATGCTAGGACTTCCTGGAGGATCAGGTGCCCAGGAGCTGCAGGAGAAGGTTGGTCTTGATTGTTTTAGCTTTTTTTAGTGTTGTGTTTACTTTTTTTAAAGTGTATTGGGGTTGTTAGTATTTAAATAGGATTTAATTTTGATTTGACTGTGACTTGAGCTGACCTAACTTTGACTTTGACTCGACTTTGTCTTGACTTGACTTTGTCTTGACTCTTGACTTTGATTTGAAGGTGAACCAGGAGAGCCAGGTGCATCATGATCTACTCCAGAGCAACTTCCTGGACTCCTACCTCAACCTCACCATTAAGACCATGGTGATTATGGACTGGCTGGCCACCCACTGCACCAATGCCACCTACGCCATGAAGATCGACTCAGACATGTTCCTCAACGTAGAGAACCTGATGACTATGTTGCTGAGACCGGACGTCCCCAAGGTTAACTTTATTTGTATTTTATTCAACCCAACCTCCACCTCTTCCACCTCCACAGCTTTATTACTATAACTGTCTGTCTGTCTGTCTGTCTGTCTGTCTGTCTGTCTGTCTGTCTGTCTGTCTGTCTGTCTGTCTGTCTGATTTACAGTTTATTCTTTTTTTTCACATTATAAATCTTTAATAATTCTATACAAAGATGAAATTCCTTTCCTATTTCCCAAGGTGAACTACCTGACGGGGATGCTGATGTGGGATCGACCCGTAATCCGGAACCCCAACTCCAAATGGTATGTTCCGGTAGAGATGTTAGCCGACAACCGATACCCGACCTACACACTTGGTATGGGATACGTCTTCTCCAACGACCTGCCGGAGAGGTTCGTGGAGGTATCCAAGGACATCAAGCTTTTTAATATAGAAGACGCCTATGTTGGCGCCTGTATGAAGAAACTGGGCCTCTCGCCCACAAACTCACCAAATCCTTGGCAATGGAAGGCCTATCTCGGCAAGTACAATCGCTGTGAATTTTCCAAAGTCATCACCTATATTTTGAGCCGCTCGTCCCAGATAGTGGACTACTGGATGGACCTGAAGAAGACACCTGGTTCACCCTGTTCCTAGACACTGATCTAGGGTCCATTTTGTATTTTTCATCCTCATGGTAGAGTCTAAGTCTTTAGATAGCCAAACAGATATATACACCTGTATATATCGCTGAAAAAACATTGCTGTAGCTCTGCCACCTTCCACCTCAGATGCGGAAGGCTGACATCGGAGGATGTGGTGGATTGAGATGCAGCCCATGCAATACAACAGATATCTCTAGCTTAAACAGACAGTTTCTGATGGGAATTTTTTTATTAAGCTTATTCAATTTCCGCGCGGACATTGACTCTAGTACTAGTACTAAGATTCAGGGACTCTATCAGTGTCTGAGGGGCAACTTAGGTAGGGCGGCAGGTAGCTGAGCGACTAGAGTGTTGTGCCAGTAACTGAAAGGTTGCTAGTTCAAATCCCCTAACAGACAAGGTGAAAAAGATCTGTCGATGTGCCCTTGAGCAAGGCACTTAACCATAATTTCTTCAATGTTGACCTTGGCTGTAACCGCATTCTTGTGGGGAGTTGAGATATGCAAAAAAAACGTTTTAATTTCAAACGTGTATAAAACACACTTTTAGATGTGTGAACCAGAACAAATATAAGCACCCACTGGCTCCTGGAGCACCTTGTTAGGACTCAATTCCCCATAATGACATTGGGTAGGGTAGGAAATAAAGATGGGTGGTGGTGGTGGGTCTGGTCGGGATGATGAAGTTAGGTCATTGAGTAGTTCTTACTTTCAAAGTCTTCATTTACAATGGTGGAACATACTTTACAAAGGGATCTTTTGGGATTTTGGGATTCCGAATCTCAGGAATCCAAACAAATCCAGACAGAGGATGGCATCAGCATCTGTCTAGTCTCTTGTGATAGATTAACACTTTCACAGGCCAAAACTCACATGAGATTTGTCTCTGTTCACATGAGATTTGTCTCTGCTCACACGAGATTTGTCTCTGCCCACACGAGATTTGTCTCTGTGTAACATGGTCATCTGTCTGCCAAATTCCATTCTGTTGGTTCTAGAAACCAGTTGGGTAACCTGTAAGAAACACTGGTGAGAACCAAAAGCCATCCATTATGAATAATTCTGTCTCTAACTCTCAAAAACAATTGAAAGGAAGATTATTCTGTACATAAAAAAAAGAGTTTTGTTACATCATTCACTTTGCCTAGTGAATTAACAGTAGCCCTAGACCTAGACCATGCCCAAACCAAGTAGACCGATATAACAGTATTGAATATTTAACAGCATAAGATATTTATTTTACTGGGTGAGTTCTTTTTCAATTCAGCGACATCTACATGAATAATTAAGTCACATATATTGTTCAACAAAGCCTCTTTTTATATCGGCATCAGTAAATTAAGTCACAGATAATGTTACACAAAGCCTCTCTCATCCTGTTTGCTTAGCATGACACTGTTCAAAGGCTGTTTGACTTCTATGTACGTATTGCACAATTTATTTATTTGCAGAACTGTTGACTAAAGCCTGGACTAGAATAAGGTGTGTTCCATTGCCAATGAAAGGAGTTCTGTTCTGTTCTCAACTTACACAATGAATAGAGTTTTTCTCAACTTACACAATAAAGGAGGAGTCCATCATTATTCTCAATGTCTGATGACTGGTGTAACAAAATAAGATGATATGAGCAATGATGATATCATAAATTTAAAGCACTTTGAGATTATTTATGTTATGAAAAGCACAATAAAAGTTCAATAAATGATTTTTATTATTACGATCATAATCATTGACATGGTGAATGCATTGCAGTTGACAACAGGGATCTTTAAAAAAAAAAGAAGAGAGACAGGGTTTAACTGTCAGAGGTTTGTCTCGAAGAAGAAAGGCTCTGTCCGAAATGTTGACAATAAAGGCTACTTAATACTCTGCTCTCATGTGTTGGTTTCTCTTGTCCTACCAAATAAACTACCTGATGGAAGGAAAGTGGGCACATCCCAAATGGCACCCTATTTCCTATATAGTGTACTACTACTACCCATAGGGCTGGACAAAAATAAGGCACTATATAGGGAATAGGGTGCCATTTGGAACACAAACAGTTATTGTGGTGAGAGAAAAGGATGAAGAGTAAGAGGTGAAGAGGAAACAAATACCATTGCTGAGAGTCATTCAAATCGTCAGGCAGGCCGGCAGGCTGGCAGTCCGGCAGGCAGTATAGGACCTCATTTATATTCTTATACGTTGCCGAAGCCTTCCAGATCTTACAATGACTACATAGGTATTTTAACTATCAGCTAACCACATATGTTATAGCAATTTGTCAGTCGTTGACGTGGCTTGCAACCAGTGGTTGTTGCGTCGCCTCGACAGCTGTGGAGCGCACCCTAGGTCTGTCAGACCTCTCTATCTGCTTGGTATAGTTAGGTCATAACAAACCAGACCACCCATAACTAATGCCGTGTTCAAGTGCTAGTTGGAACTAGGCAACTCTGACATTTCAGACTTGCTAACTAATAGTTGTAGTTATACACGTGCTGCTTTAAACTAATCAGCAAGTCGGACATTTCTGAGTTTCCTAATTCCGTCTAGCATGTGAACGCGGCAACATTCAGCGGGGTGCAATCATTACTCAGATGATTACCGTTTACGCCAAAGGAAAAAGAAAAAAAAAGAGTTTATATTGGACAAATTCAGGTAGGTCCCTCCCTGTTTCGTTCCGTTTGCTCCCGTTTGTCTACTAAATGGTAAACGGTTTCCGTAATGAATACACCCCGGCCTTAAGCCTCATGTCCACCAGATTGCTTTCCAGCGGAAGTCATTCATTTTCAATGGAGCAGTCAGCAACGTTGAGTTGGGGATGCTGCACTAGGCTGCGGTGCGTTCTGTGTACCGCATGCGTTAAATATTTTAAACTCGTGCGTTGCGTTACCGTGCAGTGGTACAAACATAAGTTCATAAACAGTCAAGCCAGTTAGTAAGCTATCTAACTACAAAGCTAACCACTTTGTTAGATACACTACCAAAAGTTTGTGGACACCTGCTCGTCGAACATCTCATTCCAAAATCATGGGCATTAATATAGAGTTGGTCCCTCCTTTGCTGATATAACAGACTACACTCTTATGGGAAGGCTTTCCACTCGATCTTGGAACATTCCTGTGGGGACTTGCTTCTATTCAGCCACAAGAGCATTAGAGGTTGGGGACTGATGTTGGGCGATTAGGCTTGGCTCGCAGTCTGCGTTCCAATTCATCCCAAAGTTGTTCGATGGGATTGAGGTCAGGGCTCTGTCCAGGCCAGTCAAGTTCTTCCACACCGAACTCGACAAACCATTTCTGTATGGACTTCGCTTTGTGCATGGGGACAATGTCACGCTGAAACAGGAAAGTGCCTTCCCAAAATTATTGCCACAAAGTTAGAAGCACAGAATTGTCTAGAATGTCATTGTATTGTGTTCAGTGTTAAGATTTCCCTCCACTGGAACTAAGGGGTCTAGCCCGAACCATGAAAAACAGCCCCAGACCATTATTCCTCCTCCACCAAACTTTACATTTGGCACTATGTGATGCAAAGTGTCAGCTATATACATTTGAAGTTTACATACACTTAGGTTGGAGTCATTAAAACTTGTTTTTCAACCACTCCACAAATTTCTTGTTAACAAACTATAGTTTTGGCAAGTCGGTTAGAACATCTACTTTGTGCATGACACAAGTCATTTTTTCAACAATTGTTTACAGACAGATTATTTCACTTATAATTCACTGTATCACAATTCCAGTGCGTCAGAAGTTTACATACACGAAGTTGACTGTGCCTTTAAACAGCTTGGAATATTCCAGAAAATTATGTCATGGCTTTGGAAGCTTCTGATATGCTAATTGACATCATTTGAGTCAATTGGAGGTGTACCTGTGGATGTATTTCAAGGCCTACCGTCAAACGCAGTGCCTCTTTGCTTGATATCATGGGAAAATCTAAAGAAATCAGCCAAGACCTCAGAATTTTTTTTGTAGACCTCCACAAGTCTGCTTCATCCTTGGGAGCAATTTCCAAACACCTGAAGGTACCACGTTCATCTGTACAAACAATAGTACGCAAGTATAAACACCATGGGACCACGCAGCCGTCATACCACTCAGGAAGGAGACGCGTTCTGTCTCCTAGAGATGAACGTACTTTGGTGCGAAAAGTGCAAATCAATCCCAGAACAACAGCAAAGGACCTTATGAAGATGCTGGAGGAAACAGGTACAAAGTATCTATATCCACAGTAAAACTAGTCCTATATCGACATTACCTGAAATACCGCTCAGCAAGGAAGAAGCCACTGCTCCAAAACCGGCATAAAAAAACAAGACTACAGTTTGCAACTGCACATGGGGACAAAGATCGTACTTTTTGAAGAAATGTCCTCTGGTTTGATGAAACAAAAATAGAACTGTTTGGCCATAATAATCATTGTTATGTTTGGAGGAAAAAGGAGGAGGCTTGCAAGCTGAAGAACACCATCCCTACCGTGAAGCACGGGGGTGGCAGCATCATGTTGTGGGGGTGCCTTGCTGCAGGAGGGACTGGTGCACTTCACAAAATAGATGGCATAATGGGGGAAAATTATGTGGATATATTGAAGCAACATCAAGACATCAGTCAGGAAGTTAAAGCTTGGTCGCAAATGGGTCTTCCAAATGGACAATGACCCCAAGCATACTTCCATAGTTGTGGCAAAATGGCTCAAGGACAACAAAGTCAAGGTATTGGAGTGGCCATCACAAAGCCCTGACCTCAATCCTATAGAACATTTGTGGGCAGAACTGAAAAAGCGTGTGCGAGCAAGGAGGATTACAAACCTGACTCAGTTACACCAGCTCTGTCAGGAGGAATGGGCCAAAATTCCCCCAATTTATTGTGGGAAGGTTGTGGAAGGCTACCCGAAATGTTTGACACAAGTTAAACAATTTCAAAGTAATGCTACCAAATACTAATTGGGTGTATGTAAACTTCTGACCCACTGGGAATGTGATGAAAGAAATAAAAGCTGAAATAAATCATTCTCTCTACTATTATTCTGACATTTCACATTCTTAAAATAAAGTGGTGATCCTACCTGAGCTAAGACAGCAAATTTTTTACGAAGATTAAATTTCAGGAATTGTGAAAAACTGAGTTTAATTAAATGTATTTGGCTAAGGTGTATTTAAACTTCTGACTTCAACTGTACAATACATTTCTATATGGAACTTTATAGAATGCTAAAATGCAAATATATGACGTAGAACAGATATACTTTTCAGTCAGGGCAATCTTTTCAGCTCTATACAATACATTTATATCTGTCAGTTGTGGCCTCTCCTGACCTGGAGCCAGGTACGCTGCTAGCTGAGTGTACGGTGTGTGGGAGGGGCTGCGAAGAATAAAAAACAAAAAGCACCCAACCTACAGTGGCTCCTCCTCTACCTGTGGGCGGCCAATTCTTTGCTCATATCACCGTCGACAACATACATTGAGGAAGGAGAAAGAAGACGTCAATCGTGTCCCAAGCCCGTTGAGAGTCATGAACCGGATTTACCAACAGACAACATGAGGTATGTGTCAATTAAAGCTGGAGTTTGTTTGTAGACATTGCGACATTATTTTGAGGGTGTGTATCAGGTATATTTCACGCTATCGCGATCCAGTCCATAAGGGATTACGATTACACTGAACGTCATAAAATATAGTTTCCCGGTTCTAGAGTAAATTACTGGATGTGCGCAAACTTTAGTTCCAGCCTATGCCAGTCCAGCGCTAACACGCCTTACTCAAATAAACCGACTGAAGACACAATGATGACAGGTGTTTTAGTGCTGGGGTGTAACAACAGCCAGCACACCTAGTCAATAGAGCGGTGTTGGATATCCAAGGTCTAGGGGTGGGCAATTCCAGTCCTAGAGGGCCTGATTGGTGTCCCCGTTTTGCCCCAACTAACACACCTGACTCCAATAATCACCTAATCATGATCTTCAGTTTAGAATGCAATTTGATTAATCAGCTGTGTTTGCTAGGGATGGAGAAAAAGTGTGACACCAATCAGGGCCCGAGGACTGGAGTTGCCCACCCCTGGACTTCTAACACTTGTCTGTCTTTATACGATTTAATTATGTGATTGTCAGACAGCCAAGGAATAGTTATTGTAGTCCAACTACACCACCAGTACACCAGACGCAATTGTCTTCGTAACAACCTCATGTAAAAAGGGCAAAGCAAACCGTGGTAATGCAATATAGCCTACTCTTGGTGCGTTCAAGACACCTGATAACATGACGCTGCTGCAACAGATGCTGCGTTCAAAACAACTGGGACTCGAAAAAAAAGTTCTCAGTTCTGAACACGGCATCTGTTGCAGCAGCGTCATGTTATCTCTAATTTCTTTCTTTTTATAGTTTATCAATCTGTCTCATCATGCACCAATGACCAGTGACCATCTGTAACTACTGTATGTTGCACCAGAGATGGCTACTGTGAAAACCTCAACTTTGATTTCACGCTGTTCAACTGCACATAACACAATGCCACTTCTCTTTTAGGCAGGCTATATTTTTTTAATTGATAACTGCAGACATGCACATATCACTTGGTCTTATAGAGGTATAGTATATGAGAGATCAATTACAAATATTAATATTCATCTTAACAATATATTCATGACTTATATTTCTTGTTTGCTGTGTAAGGGGTGATTTCAAGAAATGTTTATACATTCAAATGGTCCTTATGTACAACAGTGTGGCAAGAACCATTGACCTACGAACCATTGACCCCTCTCACTCTTTCTATCCTTTCTCTCCATCAGCCCAGCTCTGATGCAATCTTGTACAGCCCTTTCCAGAAGGCTGTATACAAGACCCTGTTTTCTATTCATCCTGGTGGCAGTGGCTGTCGTGACCTACACCACCTTCGCCTTGAATTGGTGGAATGACCCACAGCGACCCTCGGTGAATTTCACTGGAAAGACTCCTGATGATGATCAGGTGAACACGCGTGTCTTGACCAATCGGAATGGTGTCCAATGGGAGGATCCCGGGCGGTACCACGTGGCATACCCGCGGGGGTACAAATTCGTAATGGATGAGCCGGAGAAGTGTCGGACCGGGAATCGGGCCCCGTTCCTGGTGCTGATGGCCCCCGTGGCGCCTGGTAACCTTACTGGAAATTTCACACAAGATTAACACATTCTGTTTGCAATTCCAACATGGCATGTGAAGTGACTTGATAACCTGTTTCCAATACATTTGAAATGTATTTAAGAACTAAAAATGCAATCCAAACTTGCTTTTTTTTTCAGGTGTTTGTGAAAGCCGACTGGAAGAAATTGTTACAGTAAAATGTGTTATTGTGTAATTATTGTATTTCCAACATGTTTTTAACATGTACATTTCCGTTAGGTAACCTGGCCGCCCGGGACGCCATCCGCAGGACGTGGGGTAATGAGACCCTGGTGCAGGGGAAGAAGGTACAGACGCTATTCATGCTAGGACTTCCTGGAGGATCAGGTGCCCAGGAGCTGCAGGAGAAGGTTGGTCTTGATTGTTTTAGCTTTTTGTGGGTGTTTTTTTTAAGTGTGTTGGGCTTGTTAATATTTAAATAGTTTGATTTGAGTTGATTCTGATCTGATTCGAAGGTGAACCAGGAGAGCCGGGCGCACCATGACCTCCTCCAGAGCGACTTCAAGGACACCTACCATAACCTGACCATCAAGACCATGGTGATCCTCGAGTGGCTCGTCTCGCGGTGCCCCGAGGCCTCCTACGCCATGAAGATTGACTCAGACGTGTTCCTCAACGTCCAGAACCTTGTCTCCATGCTGGTCAACCCTGACACTCCCAAACAGAACTACATGACCGGTCTAGTCTGGTGGCACAGCCCGGTGCTGAGAAACCCCAACAATAAGTTCTTCCTTCCTTATGAGGTGATGGCTGAGTCGGAGTATCCCCCGTACCCTCTGGGGTTTGGCTACATCATGTCAATGGACCTCCCCAAGAAGATCATGGGGGTCTCTCCACAGATCAAGGTTTGTTGATCTACTGTATTTTGCCAAACAAATGTTCCTATGTATGGGACTTAAAGTATTCTTCTTTATTTCTCTCATTCATTGGTAACACTTTATTATTATGTAGCATTCACAAAGCATGTCATTATTTAATTAATCCTGCCATTCATCCATCCATTAATTTATTTCAAGCCCATCTACATCGAGGATGCCTACCTGGGGATGTGTCTGAAGCGACTGGGCATCTCCCCCACCAATCCTCCCAGCAAGTCGCTCTTTGTTGTCAACCCCATCTACAGCTATGGACGCTGCAAACTGTCCACTGTGGTTGCCGTGACGACGACCAAAGTGAGCCAGCTGCTGAGGTACTGGCAGGACTACACAAGGCCCGGCCCGCCGTGCTGAGAGGGTAATCACCACAGCAACCATTACTTCTTCCTGTTTGGAAAATGGATTTCATGAAGACACTTCCTGTATGTTTCCCTTCCTGGAAATGTTGAATTGGAACTTTGGGTAAGAGACATTAGCTCTTGCATAAGAGACATCCGTTCAGTCTTGTTGGGAGATCCATAGGTTGTTTGGTATTTTGCTAATGTATGCCTCAACCCCTCCCTTTACATTGACTGTGGTGCAGTGAAGGTGGATAGGTTTTGGAGAGGGCTTATTGGGCCTGTCTCAATACCTTTTAACTGTCACATGCTGCAACAAAAAGAGCCCAAGCTGCATATTTGTATAATACCTTAGAACCTTAAGACTGGATCCTATCAAATCTGCGCCAGCCGACACCCGCATAGTGGTTGTATTGGTGGTGTCGCAGGTGGCACTGTCAAATCCACAAGCGGCTCCCGGCATTATACCTAAAGTGGACATTGCCATTGGCTGCAAGGAGTTGCACAATGGAAATCCCATGCAGCCTTGTTTCCAAGTTTGTCAACACTTTACTTGACACCAGCGCCATAACACGGTCGTAACCATGTCATAACAGCTGACATAACTTGTAATAATATGGTCATAACACTGTCATGACATATAGTTAGACCTTTTGTGACATATTGTGTAATTTTAACGGCTGGTTATGACACATTAGTGTCAACCTACCACACAAGGCAATAGCCTACGTGTCAACAGTATGTTTATGTTATATATACACTACCGTTGAGAAATTTGGAGTTACTTAGAAATGTCCTTGTTTTGGGAAAAAAAAACATTTTTTGTCCATTAAAAAAACATCAAATTGATCATAAATAAAGTGTAGACATTGTTGTAAATGACTCATGTTGCTGGAAATGGCAGATTTTTAATGGAATATCTACATAGGCGTACAGAGGCCCATTATCACAGGGATGCAAACTAGTCACCTTCTGGTGAAATTTTTCGTTTTGAATCCAAAATAGGTGACCCATGTGATTTGTGTAGATCCGATGAGAAAATTTGTGTTTGGGGTTGGATCACTACTGGCTGTAAGCGAACAAGTATGTGCAATACTGTCTGTATCCCAGGCTCAGCCAATCGTTTATGCAACAACAGAATGCAGCGCAGCAAGCAACTGAAGATGCAACCAATTTGCTAGTTACATATAGTGTTGCCAACTTAGCGACTTTGACGCTATATTTAGCAAGTATTCAGACCCCTTTAGCAACACATTTTCAAAAAAATCGACTAGCGACAAAGCTAGTGACTTTCTTTTCTTGTGGTATTGGAGACTTTTGGAGACTGATGTGAAAGCACGTATCGTTCTTACTCTTCTCAACGAGCAGCGGGTGCTGCTATGGGCCCCACCCCCGTCCCAAACCACTCACAGGTGGCCCAGTCCTTGCGCAGCAGTCCCTCCCAGCTGCAGTCAGAGCAGGAGATGTTCACCCCTCCGCATCCAGACTGCAAATGAATCCCGCATGCAGGAAGCCGCCGCTAGCTGATCCTGCTCTGGCCTACATTCAGGGCAGGATGTAAATGTAAAATGTTCTGTCTAAAATAAATCACTGCACAAAATAAGTCGCTGCATTTGACTCACACAGCCTCAGTCACTTACTCACCTTGTCCACTGTGTGTGTGCCTCTGTGACATAAGCTAAACATCTAGCTGGCTAGCTCATCTCTGTCTAAACTGTACACTCAAAAATACAGAAAGTAGTGGGAATCAAAGGCTGGTTGAAGCTGTTTATTGGAGATGATACACGGGCATACTGCCTGTATTTTAAGGCTGATTTCTACGCCAAACGTAGTGATGTAAAAAAAACATGACAGCTCAAAAACATACTCGAAAGGCAAAGCCTGAAGTTCCACCCAAAACAAGCTGACATTTATGGTTTAAAAAATTGACTGCAAAAAAGGCTGAGGCCACCATGGCATTAGCTATCGCTGAACACTGTTCCATGCTGGCATGTGATCACATTGGAGAAGCATGCAAAGCTGCTTTCTCAGACTCCACTGCTGTTACTCACTTCAAAGTGCACAGAAATGATTAATGGTGTTCTAGCACCATACTTCCTGAAAAGTTGGTCGTGGATGACCAGCGTATCAGCCTCCTCCATGAGTCCACGGATGTAAGTGTTTCTAAGTACCTGGGGGTTGTGATACGGTAATTTAGTGACACCATGCAGACAATTGTATCAACATTTCTGGCGCTTGTTGAGTTGGAGGGAGATGCCAAATCTATAGCCTGCGCTGTTGTAGCTTTCCTCGACGTGTTGTCTTACATTTACATTTAAGTCATTTAGCAGACGCTCTTATTGTCTTAAAGAGAAACTCCTGGGGATAGGGACTGACAATGCCTCTGTTATGACAGGGATTCACAATGGGGTCCATAAAGTGCTGAAGGAGGAGTATGGCCTCAAATCTGGTTCTTATTCGTTGTGTGTGCCACTCTCTGCAGCTTGCTGTAAGTCATGCTTCCAATGACACCATCCCCCGTAGTGTGGAGTACTTGGTACGAGAGACTTATAACTGGTTTTCAGTGTCAGTGTCTCCAAAGCGCAGGGCCATATATGAGACCATCAACTGTGGGGAGAAACTTTTACAGATTATCAAGGTGTGTGCCACACGTTGGCTCTCCATTGAACCCGCGGTTTCACGCATTTTGCAACAGTGGGAGGAGCTTAGGCTGCATTTCGCAGTCACCAAGTCCAGTGAACACTGCCACATGGCTGAGGTTTTATATGTACAGTGATCTTCTTTTTGAAGTCAGTGCTGGTTGAGGTACAGTTGGCCATCAAGGCTTTTGAGGGAGAGCAAGTAGATCCTCTTAAGCTACTTGACAGCTTGGTTAGCCTGAGCACTGAACCAGGTACTGAATCCACTGACAAATGTTGATGTACTCAAAGGGCCAATAGATGGATACATCTGTCCCTAACCGTACCATGGTTACCTTTTTGAGTCAAAGGCAGCTGAGCTCCACCTTGCGCCTGAGGATGAAAACAATGTCCGGAAGCGGTGTAGCCTTCACCATCTCCCTCACTAATGATTTGTCTGGCAGTCTCACCCTCAACATCGAAGCATTGCAGTACATGTCAGTTTTCAATATGGAGGAAATTCTAAAGCACAATAAGAGCCCTGGAGAAATAGAAAAAATAGCCAGGCTCTGTGGCTACTCCCCTGCAGAGATAGACAAGCTTGTCCAGCAATGGCGTGCCATCCATCTTAGTAAATGGAATGAGACCAAAAACACACTGGGCTTCTGGAGTGAGATTTGGAAGTTCAGGGATGCAGCTGATATCAACCCGTTTCAAGAACTTGCTGCGTCTGTGTTGTCCTTGCCACACTCGAATGCTGAAGTTGAGAGTATTCATCCAGATGAGTGTGGTAAAAAGCAGACTTAGAAATCGGAGTCCTTGCAGACCCTTAACTCCATCCTGTACATTCGATATGGACTGAAGCTTTCTGGTGAGGCTTGCAATGAGCACCAGCTGCCTGAGAATGTTTTGCAGTTTTTTGGCACATCAGCTGCTTACTCATTTAAGTCAGCTCCCTCAGTTGCTGAACCTGCCATAGACAGCCTTGACCAAAATGACGATGACCCACTCTTTCTGTGAGCCAGCACAGCCTGTGTGTGTGTGGAGGGGGCCAGACTAGTTACCATCATTTTCTGACATTGCCATTGACAGTTTTTTCTATTGTCTCGTTTTGTTCTATTTAGATTGTTAATGTAGATTGTATACAAAAAAAATGTATGGTTATAAATGTTCATGTTTTACTGTGACTTGTAGGATTCTAAGTGGACCATAAGGTTAAAAACCAAAATAAACTAAGTACCTGTCACGTTCCTGACCTGTTTTCCTTGTTTTTGTATGTGTTTAGTTGGTCAGGGTGTGAGTTGGGGTGGGCATTCTATGTTATGTGTTTCTAATTTGGGTTAAATGTGTTGCCTGATATGGTTCTCAACTAGAGGCAGGTGTTTGACGTTTCCTCTGATTGAGAACCATATTAAGGTACGCTGTTCTCACTGTTTGTTTGTGGGTGATTGTTCCTGTGTCTGTGTCCGTTGCACCACACGGGACTGTTTCGTTTGTTCATTCGTTTGGCTAGTCTTTCCTGTTCGTGCGTTCTTCGTGTCTATATGTAAGTTCTTATGTTCAGGTCAGTCTACGTCGTTGGTTTGTTATTTTGTTAATTATCAAGTGTAGTTCGTGTCAGTGTTCGTCTTGTCAAATAAATTCATTATGTCTACGTTCAACGCTGCATTTTGGTCTGACCCTTACTGACCCTTACTACTGTAACGGCATTAGACAGCCGTTACAGTACCTCCGCCAGAGTGTCTCTTTTGGGTCACTTTTGCCGGTCCCAAGCCCGGATAAAGGAGGAGGGTTGGAATTGTGACATAAAAAAAACAAGAATCGACAAAGAAAGTTCATTTGTAGTTCTAAACATATTTAGTTTAAAAAAAAACTCATTTCTTGTCTCTCCCACGACGTTATTCCTCTCCTACAGCGTCCAGCACAATTAAATGCACATGGCAAATTAGGTGATGATGTCATTTAGCGACTTCTAGCAACTTTTAGGACAGCCAATAGCTACTTCCCTTACTGAGGTGTTGGCAACACTGGTTACAGCATCAGCACGTGCTCTGGAAATACCGCATAGAGTAGAAAGGCAGTTACAGCAGCACATCCTCTGAACGAAAAACCGAGGTAATGTTAGGTGAGAAGCCTGACCACGGAGACGGGGATGAAGTGTACTTCATGAGCTGTAACCCGAAAAACAACTGGCATTTGGAAAGTTTGAGGTGAGGGAGAAAGTGTGGCGGAAAACAAGTATTAGCATTGTTAAGTATCTTGCTAGCTGGATCGAATTCTCCGTTACCTAGCCAGAGAAATGTTGAGCAACATTAGCCTACTCATCTGATCAAATAATTGAGTTTCTGGTGTGAAAATTGGCTTGCTAATGAAGTCAGACGGCTAACGTTAGCTAGCTAACCTACAACATCAGATGAGCTAGCATTAGTAACCTAACCAATTCACTGTAGTATTAACTGGTGTACGACTCCTTGTGGTTCAAGTTATAAAACGTTGGTTGCTTAATGGACCCTGGCAATCTGTGTGAAATGTTAACTAGCTAACGAACTAACCACTATCTGTTAACTAATGTTATCCCTCTACAGTATGTGGTTAATTTTCAGAATGAGAGAATTAGGTGAAAATGAGGCGTTGCTTGTTGAACAAGTGGATTCAGGGATCAAGTGTAGCTGGAGCTGGGCCTGGCTTAAGCTGGATGCCACTATAGAGGTGAAAGGAACACCACTCACGTTCCGTCTTTCTCACTTTTGCTGGCACATTGTAGAACAGATGTCCACAGGCAGAAAGTGTATAATATGCAGTGTAGCCCAAAGGTATTGTTTTTGTTGTGTTGAACTTGACAGTAACTGTGAGGGGGGTTATACTTTCTTTAAACTCAGTGAATGTTATTTTTGCGCACATGTGCACTTGATTGATGTCTATAGTGTCCACTATAATAGAGCGAAAATATAATTTGTGGGGGGTGCAATATTCACTCAAGTGCAATATTTGTGTGTGTGGTCACAAGCGTTCTATTATAAAGGCCGTCATGGCTAACTGAAATATGACTATTTTTTTCTCAAGACTTGAGTGCTTCTACACCGTGCTTCTACACCTGCATTGTTTGGGGTTTTAGGCTGGGTTTCTGTACAGCACTTTGATATAGCAACTGATGTAAGAAGGGCTATATACATACATTTGATTTTCATTTGAGTGTCATTTGCAGGAAAGTCTAGGCAACAAATAACATTGGATTGCTTTCTTTACATTTTTTAGCTCTGAGTGTCACGATAGCTAGGAGTGGTGGGTGTGGAGTCAGGCGCAGAGAGCAAAGTTTCTAAATGAGACGTATTTATTCCAAGCTGGGTCAAGCCAAAACAACAGGCACAATGACCACAAAAATGGGACAGCAAACAGTCCGTATCGGAACAAAACACAAACATCCACTGACAGGAAGAAAATAAGCCCGCAAAAAGGCAGGCGGGCCTTGAAGGCTTAAATAGCCCCGAATTAACAAAAAATTAGGTACAGGTGAAAACAATCAAGACAAAACCAACAGAAAAGGGAAAGGTATCGGTGGCAGCTAGTAGACCGGTGACGACGACCGGCAAGCGCCACCCGAACAGGGAGAGGAAGTGGTGACAGTACCCCCCCCCCCCTCCCTGCTCCCGCAGCGCGACGACACCGGCCTCGAGAGCGACCCGGAGGGCGAGGCGCAGGGCGATCCGGATGGAGGTGGTCGAAATCACTCAGCAGTGATGGATCCAAGATGTCCTCCACCAGTACCCAGTACCTCTCCTCCGGACCGTACCCCTCACCGTACTGCAGGCCCCTCAGAATGGAACGTACCGTGTACGCCGGGGGCCCCTCGATTTCCAGAGGGGGCGGAGGAACCTCCGGCACCTCACCTTCCTGCAGGGGACCAGCTACCACCGGCCTGAGGAGAGACACATGAAACAAGGGGTTAATGCGATAGTAAGAAGGGAGCTGTAACCTATAACACACCTCGTTTATCCTCCTCAAGACATTAAATGGCCCCACACACCGCGGCCCCAGCTTCCGGCAGGGCAGGCGGAGGGGCAGGTTTCGGGTCAAGAGCCAGACCCGGTCCCCCGGTGCGAACACGGGGGCCTCACTGCGGTGTTGGTCAGAGCTCACCTTCTGCCGCCCACCAGCCCGTTTAAGCGATTCCTGGACGGCTCTCCGGGTCTCCTTTGAGCGCTGCACCCACTCCTCCACCGCAGGAGCCTCGGTCTGGCTCTGATGCCACGGTGCCAGGACCGGCTGGTAGCCCAACACACACTGGAAAGGCGACATGTTCGTGGAGGAGTGGCAGATTGAGTTTTGAGCCACCTCCGCCCATGGGACGTACCTCGCCCATTCTCCTGGCCGGTCCTGGCAATACGACCGCAGGAACCTACCCACATCCTGGTTAACTCTCTCCACCTGCCCATTGTTCTCGGGGTGAAAACAGGTCAGGCTGATCGAGACCCCCAGACGCTCCATGAACGCCCTCCAAACTCGGGATGTGAATTGGGGACCCCGATCAGAAACTATATCCTCAGGCACTCCGTAGTGCCGGAAGACAAGGGTAAACGGGGCCTCCGCAGTCTGCAGGGCTGTAGGGAGACCGGGCAATGGGAGGAGAAAGCAGGACTTCGAAAACCGATCCACAACGACCAGGATCGTAGTGTTCCCCTGAGACGGGGGAAGGTCGGTGAGGAAATCCACCGACAGATGTGACCAAGGACGTTGTAGAATGGGGAGGGGCTGTAACTTCCCTCTAGGCAGGTGTCTAGGAACCTTACTCTGAGCGCACACCGAACAGGAGGAGACATAAAACCTCACATCCTTCGCTAAAGTGGGCCACCAGTACTTCCCCCTAAGACCCCGCACTGTCCTCACACTACCCTCTTCGGGTCATCCGGGAATTGGATGTGCCCACCGGATCAATTTGTCACGAACACCAAGTGGCATGTACTTACGACCCGTTGGACACTGTGGTGGCGCGGGTTCCAACTGTGACGCCCGTTCGATGTCCGCGTCCACCTCCCATACCACCGGTGCCACCAGACATGAAGCTGGAAGTTTGGGAGTAGGATCGATGGACCGCTCCTCGGTGTCATAGAGACGGGACAGCTCGTCGGCCTTAGTATTAGGGAAACCTGGTCTATAGGAGATGGTGAACCTAAATCTGGTGAAAAACATGGCCCACCTTGCCTAGCGAGGATTCAGTCTCCTCGCTGCCCGGATGTACTCCAGATTACGGTGGTCAGTCCAGATGAGAAAAGGGTGTTTAGCCCCCTCAAGCCAATGTCTCCACACCTTCAGAGCTTTTACCACAGCCAGCAACTCCTGGTCCCCCAAGTCATAGTTAGGCGTGCCCGAGCGCTGTGATAGCACGACTCCAACCCTAGCCTCGGACGTGTCCACCTCCACTATGAACGCCAAAGAGGGGTCCGGATGAACCAATACGGGAGCATCGGTAAACAGCGCCTTCAGATGACTAAAAGCTCTGCCCGCCTCCGCTGACCACCGCAAACACACCGGCCCCCCCTTCAGCAGTGAGGTAATGTGAGCAGCCACCTGGCCAAAACCCCGGATAAACCTCCGATAGTAATTGGCAAACCCTAAAAACCGCTGCACCCCCTTTACCGTGGTCGGAGTCGGCCAGTTACGCACGGCTGCAACTTGGTCCCAGATGTGTGAATGCGATACCCCAGGAAGGAAACGGCTTGTTTGGAGAACACATTTCTCAGCCTTGACGTACAGGTCATGCTCCACCAGTCGCCCAAGTACCTTGTGCACCAGAGACACATGCTCGGCGCGTGTGGCGGAATAGATCAGAATGTCATCGATATACACCACCACACCCTGCCCATGCAGGTTCCTGAGAATCTCGTCTACGAAGGATTGAAAGACGGCTGGAGCATTCTTCAACCCATACGGTATGACGAGGTACTCATAATGACCAGATGTGGTACTAAACGCGGTCTTCCACTCATCTCCCTCCCGGATATGCACCAAGTTATACACGCTCCTGAGATCCAGTTTTGTGAAAAAGCGCGCTCCGTGAAATGATTCCACTGCTGTAGCGATGAGAGGTAGCGGGTAACTAAACCCCACTGTGGTGCAATTTAGACCTCTATAATCAATGCATGAATGCAGACCTCCCTCCACAAAAAAGAAACTCGAGAAGACAGGTGACGTGAAGGGCAGAATGTACCCCTGTCCCAGAGATTGTGACATATGTCTCCATAGCCACTGTCTCCTCCTGTGACAGCGGGTACACGTGACTCCTGGGAAGTGCTGCGTTTACCTGGAGGTTTATCACGCAATCCCCTCGTCGATGAGGTGGTAATTGGGTCGCCCTCTTTTTACAGAAGGCGATAGCCAAATCGGCATATACTGAGGGAATGCGCACAGTAGAAACCTGGTCTGGACTCTCCACCGTCGTTGCACCGATGGAAACTCCTATACTTTAGAGCCCCCTGTTTCCATGAAATCTTAGGATTGTGAATAGCCAACCAGGGAATCCCCAGCACCACTGAAACGCAGGCGAATCAATAAGAGACTAATCCGCTCCTTATGACCTTCCCCTGCGTTACCATGTCCAGTGGAACCGTGGCCTCCCTGACCAGCCCTGACCCTAACGGTCGGCTATCTAGGGAGTGCACGGGGAAAGGTTGGCCTATCTGCACCAGCGGAATCCCTAATCTAAGAGCGAGTCCGCGATCCATAAAACTCCCAGCGGCACCTGAATCGACTAGCGCCTTATGCTGGGACGAGGGGGGAAACTCAGGAAAAGAGATTAGTATGAACATGTGACCAACAGGGAGCTCTGGGTGAGTCTGGTGCTGACTCACCTGGGGTGTCCGAGCAGTGCTCTGCCTGCCCTCTTGACTACCAGACGAGCTCCTCCAGCACCGATCGGCAGTGTGCCCTCTCTGACCACAACTGGTGCAGGAGGAGACTCCTCCTCCGGTTCCCCTAGAGGCGGCCCCCCCTCACTCCTTGGGTGTTGGAGCGGGAGTGCTGGGGGGCGGTACAAACAGGACCCGCTCTGGACACCCGCGGGCAGCTAGCAGGTTGTCCAGTTGGATCGACATGTCGATGAGCTCGTCCAGGGTGAGGGTGGCATCCCGACAAGCTAACTCCCTGTGGACGTCCTCCCGGAGGCTACACCGGTAGTGGTCCATCAGGGCCCTGTCGTTCCACCCCGCTCCAGCGGCCAGGGTCCCGAAACTCCAGCGCGAAGTCCTGCGCGCGCCTTGTCTCCTGTCTAAGGTGGAACAGCCGTTCACCCGCCGCTCGGCACTCCGGTGGGTGGTAGAACACAGCCCGGAACCGGCGGGTGAACTCAGGGTAGTGGTCTCTTGTGGAGTCTGGGAGAGACTCCGCAAGACCGCGTTGGCCCACTCCAGGGCTCTGCCCGTCAGAGAGGAGACGAGGACGATCACTCTCCTCTCCAGAAGGAGTCGGGCGAACGGTATCCAGGTACAGCTCTAGCTGGAGCAAGAATCCCTTGCAGCCGTTCCATCGTACTCCCTCGAGGGCGCGAGCCGAAGATCGCTGGGTCCGGAAGCCGCCGGAGAAGTTGGTAGAGCAGGCGGAAGAGGAGCTGGAGACGAGGTAGGGAGGCCACTCCTCTCCCATCTGTTCATTCTCTCCATCATCTGGTCCATCGCCGACCCTATTCGGTGTAGGATGGCCGTGTGATGGAGGACACGCACTTCCATGAATGGGAGGGGGGGGCGCAGCTGCTCCTGCTGACTCCATGAATAGTGCGGGCTTCTGTCACGATAGCTAGGAGTGGTGGGTGTGGAGTCAGGCGCAGAGAGCAAAGTTTCCAAATGAGACGTATTTATTCCAAGCTGGGTCAAGCCAAAACAACAGGAACAATGACCACAAAAATGGGACAGCAAACAATCCGTATCGGAACAAAACACAAACATCCACTGACAGGAAGAAAATAAGCCCGCATAAAGGCAGGCGGGCCCTGAAGGCTTAAATAGCCCTGAATTAACAACAAAAAAGGTACAGGTGAAAACAATCATGACAAAACCAACAGAAAAGGAATCGGTGGCAGCTAGTAGACCAGTGACGACGACCACCGAGTGCCGCCCGAACAGGGAGAGGAGCCACCTTCGGTGGAAGTCGTGACAGTGAGTTAGGTTCACATTAACCACTTTATTTTACACACAGAGACTGATCATATAGATCATATTATTTGTTGTTTAATTAGTTAAAGCCTGAATTTTCCCCCTAGCAGGGATTTGTTTTGCATGTTTCAGTGCCTCCCCCAAAAAATTCACCTTTTTGGGCCCTCACCAGTTTGCATCCCTGTTATCAGCAACCATCACTCCCGTGTTACAATGGCACGTTGTGTTAGCTAATTATAGTTTATCATTTTAAAAGACAAATTTATTATTAGAAAACTCTTCTGCAATTATGTTAGTACTGCTGAAAACTGTTAAAACTGGCCTTTAGACTAGTTGAGTATCTGGAGCATCAGCATTTGGGTTCGATTACAGGCTCAACATGGCCAGAAGCTTTTTCTTCTGAAACTCGTCAGTCTATTCTTGTTCTAAAAAAATTCATGCTATTCCATGCGAGAAATTGCCAAGAAACTGAAGATCTCATTAGAGGTTGACCGATTATGATTTTTCAACACCGATACCGATTATTGGAGGACCAAAAAAAGCCGAGACCGATTAATCTGACAATTTTTTAAATTTGATTTTTTAAATATATTTGTAATAATGACAATTACAACAATACTGAAAGAACACTTATTTTATCCTAATATAATACATCAATAAAATCAATTTAGTCTCAAATAAATAATGAAACATGTTCAATTTGCTTTAAACAATGCAAAAACAAAGTGTTGGAGAAGAAAGTAAAAGTGCAGTATGTGCCATGTAAAAAAGCTAACGTTTAAATTCCTTGCTCGGAACATATGAAAACTGGTGGTTCATTTTAACATGATTCTTCAATAGTCCCAGGTAAGAAGTTTTAGGTTGTAGTTATTATAGGACTGTTTCTCTCTATACCATTTGTATTTCATATACCTTTCACTATTGGATGTTCTAATATGTACTTTAGTATTGCCAGCCTAATCTCGGGAGTTGATAGGCTTGAAGTCATATGCTTGAAGCACAGCGAAGAGCTGCTGGCTAATGCAGGAAAGTGCTGTTTGAATGAATGCGAGCCTGCTGCTGCCTACCACCGCTCAGTCAGACTGCTCTATCAAATCATAGACTTAATTATAATATAATAACAGACAGAAATACGAGCCTTCGGTCATTAATATGGTCAAATCCGGAAACTATAATTTCGAAAATAAAACGTTTATTCTTTCAGTGAAATATGGAACCGTTCCGTATTTTATCGAACGGTGGCATCCCCAAGTCTAAATATTGCTGTTACATTGCACAACCTTCAATGTTATGTCATAATTATGTTCAATTCTGGCATTCACCATCTTTGTTAGGAAGAAATTGTCTTCACACAGTTCGCAACGAGCCAGGCGGCCGAAAACTGCTGCATTTACCCTGACTCTGCTTACAAGAGAAGTGACACAATTTCCCTAGTTAAAAGAAATTCATGTTACAGGCAATATTACCTAAATATGCAGGTTTAAAAATATATACTTGTGTATTGATTTTAAGAAAGGCATTGATGCTTATGGTTAGGTACACATTGGTGCAACGATAGTGCTTTTATTCGCGAATGAGGTTGTTAAATCACCCGTTTGGCGAAGTAGGCTGTGATTCGATGATAAATGAACAGGCACCGCATCGATTATATGCAACGCAGGACACGCTAGATAAACTAGTAATATCATCAACCATGTGTAGTTAACTAGTGATTATGTTAAGATTGATTGTTTTTGTAAGATAAGTTTAATGCTAGCTAGCACCTTACCTTGCCTCCTTGCTGCACTCGCATAACCGGTAGTCAGCCTGTCACGCAGTCTCCTCGTAGAGTGCAATGTAATTGGCCATAATCGGTGTCCAAAAATGTCAATTACCGATTTGTTATGAAAACTTGAAATCGGCCCTAATTAATCGGCCATTCCAATTAATTGGTCGACCTCTAGATCTCATAAAACGCTGTGTACTACTCCCTTCACAGAACAGTAACCCTACTAGAAAGTGTGCGCCCTCAGGCCTGGAGGGAAGCTAGTCTGTTTCCAACACATAGTAAACTTCTGGAAAAAGTGTTTGACCAGATACAATGCTATTTCACAGTAAACAAATTGAAAACAGACTTTCAGCACGCTTATAGGGAAGAACACTGAACAAGCACAGCACTTACACAAATGACTGATGATTGGTTGGGAGAAATTCATAAAATGATTGTGGGGACTATCTTGTTAGACTTCAGTGCAGCTTTTGACAGTGCAGCTTTTGGCAAGAACAGCTCAAAGAAGCAAAGAGAAACAACAGTCCGTCATTACTTTAAGACATAAAGGTGAGTCAATCTGGAATATTTCAAGAACTTTGAAAGTTTCTTCAAATGCAGTCTATAAAACCATCAAGCGTTATAATGAACCTGGCTCTCATGAGGACCGCCACAGGAAATAAAGACCCATAGTTACCTGCAGCAGGGGACAAGTTCATTACACTTACCAGCCTCAGATTGCAGCCCAAATAAATGCTTCACAGAGTTCAAGTAACAGACACATCTCAACATCAACTGTTCAGAGGAGACTGCATGAATCAGGCCTTCATGCTCGAATTACTGCAAAGAAAGCACTACTAAAGGACACCAATAAGAAGAGACTTGCTTTGGCCAAGAAACACGAGCAATGGACTTTAGACCAGTGGAAATCTGTCCGGTTCCTACCGCCGTGTCTTTGTGAGACGCAGAGTAGGTGAACGGATGATCTCTGCATGTGTGGCTCCCACCGTGAAGCATGGAGGAGGTGGTGTGATGGAGTGGGGGTGCTTTGCTGGTGACACTGTGATTTATTTAAAATTCAAGACACATTTAACCAGCATGGCTACCACAGCATTCTGCAGCAATATGCCATCCCATCTGGTTTGCGCTTAGTGGGACATCATTTGTTTTTCAACAAGACAATGACCCAACACACCTCCAGGCTGTGTAAGGGCTATTTGACCAAGAAGGAGAGCGATGGAGTGCTGCATCAGATGACCATGCCTCCACAATCACCCGACCTCAAGTCAATTGAGATGGTAGGACCGCAGAGTGAAGGGAAAGCAGCCAACAAGTGCTCAGCATATGTGGGAACTCCTTCAAAACTATTGGAAAAGCTTTCCAGGTGAAGCTGGTTGAGAGAATGCCAAGAGTGTGCAAAGCTGTCATCAAGGCAAAGGGGGGCTACTTTGAAGAATCTCAAACATCAAAATATATTTTATATTTAACACTTTTTTTGGTTACTATTTGATTCCATATGTGTTATTTAATAGTTTTGATGTCTTCACTATTATTCTAAAATGTTGAAAATAGTAAAAATAAAGAAAAACCCTTGAATGAGTAGATGTGTCCAAACTTTAGACTGATACTGTACATAAGGTGTATCTTTTAGGAACCAAATTTGGGGTATCATGCTATGCTACACTCATAGATAAAAAGGGTTCTTAGGCTGTTCACATAGGAGAATGCTTGAAGAACCATTTTTGATTCCAGGTAGAACCCTTTTTGGTTCCAGGTAGAACCCTTTCCACAGAGTTCTACATGGAACCCAAAAGGGTTTTCCTATGAATACAGCCGAATTACCCTTTAGGGAAACTTTTTTTCTAAGAGTAGTTTTTACAGTAAAACAATAAAATAAAGGAATACAATGTTTTCATGTTTTGTGCTGTATACCAGAGGTATTCAACTCTTCCCCTACGAGGTCCGGAGCTTGCTGTTTTTCTGTTCTACCTGATAATTAAATGCACCCACCTGGTGTCCCAGGTCTAAATCAGTCCCTGATCAGAGGGGAGGAATGAAAAATAAACGCAGTGGAACTGGCTTCGAGGTCTGGATTCTGACACATTATTGTGTAGTGAAAGTGCACCACCTAAAGGTAGCTGCCTGTCTTTATTATGCTGTTTGATTCATTGTAAACACATTTACTAAACATTTGTACCAGTGTAGTTTGGACCTCTTCTGTTTCAAATAGTGCTGTCCACTCCAATCTCCTCATCCATTTAACAAACGTCAGTAAAATGAACTTCACCTTGGAAACATTCTCCATCTGACACACTGGTATGTAATCTTAGGTTATTGACACAGTAATAATGTAACACAACTCTTCGTAATAACTTTTATTGAGACATGATCCATCTACTGACAAATTCTGGAATGTTGACATATTAGCCTGTGTTGGAGGCAGTGGAGGCTGGTGATGGAGAAATAAGGAGGGCATGCTCATTGTAATGGAAGGAATGGAACGGTATACAAACACCTGCAATTTAAAGTGAATAAATTATCATTAGCCTGTTCTATAATATTACGTGCGTGTTGAGTTGGAATGGTTGTTACAGTAACTTCATTGGCTTGTGTAATTTAATCATACTACCACCAGGGGGTGCTCAAACATCAGATATAGTGAAGAAGACATGCAGTACAGACATTAC
This sequence comes from Salvelinus fontinalis, assembly GCF_029448725.1. NCBI lineage: Eukaryota > Metazoa > Chordata > Actinopteri > Salmoniformes > Salmonidae > Salvelinus > Salvelinus fontinalis. Next base: position 62,668,042 of record NC_074667.1, read on the forward strand.
ACAGAGTAGTATGCTTTAATTATCTTACCAGTGTGACCACAACATAGATATTTAACATACATGTCCGTGTATGGCATATATTTGGAAAGGAGGGGGAGGGGGGGATGTGGAACATACAGTAGACAGTTTTAGAGTAGAACAGAGGGGAGAGACAGGGGTGGAGGAGAAGAAAGGGGGATACCTAGTCAGTTGTACAACAGAATACATTCAACCGAATTGTGTCTTTTGCATTTAACCCAACCCCTCTGAATCAGAGAGGGGGAGGGATGCCTTAATCAACGTCATCGGCACCTGGGAAGCAGTTGTTGATGGGGGTTAGCTGCCTTGCTCAAAGGCAGAACGGCAGATTTTTCCACCTTGCCTGCTCAGGGATTAGAACTGTCCCAACCCTCCTAACCTCTAGGGTACCTGCTGCATGAGGAGAGGAGAGGCGCGTAGAGGAGAGAGACCGAGGGGTGGAGATAGTTTTACTGGGGAGAAGAAGAGCGTATAGGGAATTTGCTGAAGATAAATCAATGTACCGCTTTTAAGAGCAGATTCTCCACGGCATTCCCACAAGATAAAGAGCCTACACGCCATAGTAAGACTGGTGTGTGTGTGTCCCTGGCAAGAAGGACCAGCAATGTTTACGATCACACACACACACACATTCTCAATTAACTTTAGATAAAGGCTAAGCCAGACCAATAAGTGGTAAGGCTAATGGCTCTGCTCTCCTGTCTACATCTTCACACACTGATCTAAGGTCAGTTTGCAACAAGCGCCATGTCATTCTTCTCTCCCATTATCTATCACATTGCTGCCATTTCGAGACTATGGCAGGGAATTTATCAAGTTGAGCCTGTATACTGTAAAGCTATTGATCATGATACACCATAGTACTATATGAGCCTGAATACTGTAAAGCTATTGTAGTTTCTGAAGGAGAGTTGACTGTATACTGTAAAGCTATTGTAGTTTCTGAGGGAGAGTTGACTGTATCAGTGGCCTGGTTTATATTCTGTCTCCTCTTTCTCTCTCTCTTCCCCCTCTCTTTCTCCCCCTTTATTGTATCCCTCCCTGTGTATCTCTCCAACTCTCTTCTTCCCTTGCTCCTTAAAAATAAACTTGATCTCTGTTGTCTCTCCCTGCTGCTGTCATCTCCTCCTCTCTTCCCTCCTGGTGATGTGTAGTTGGGACCTGCCTGCCTTTCTGTCTGCCAGCCTCTACCATTCCCACTTCTCCCCAGTGTGTCTGTCTGCTAACCCTTAATCACCACTGAGCCTGGACAGTATTCATGGTATGGGCTTGGTCGGTGTGTGTGTATGAGGGGTTGGGGGAGTTTTGTGTGTGTGTATTATTTTTTATACATGCACAGAGCCCTATGGTTCTCCTATCTTCTGATCTGTCTCCCACCTTCCACCAGCTCATGTCAAACAGTGTTCTCTCTCTGTCTCTGCCTCTCTCTCGCTGCCCCTCTCTCTCTCTCTCTCTCTCTTGCTCTGCCTCTCTCTCTCTGCCTCTCTCTCTGCCTCTCTTTCTCTGCCTCTCTCTCTCTGTCTCTCTCTCTCTGCCTCACTGCCTCTCTCTCTCTCGCTGCCTCTCTCTCTCTCGCTGCCCCTCTCTCTCTCGCTGCCCCTCTCTCTCTCTTTGCCTCTCTCTCTCTGCCTCTCTCTCTCTCTCTCTCTCTCTCTCTCTGCCTCTCTTTCTGCCTCGCTGCCTCTTTCTCTCTCTCTGCCTTTTACAACAGTTTCTACTTTGTTGCTCTCCTATTGGAGGATGAGGGTAGCCTGTGAGTTTGGAGTGGGGGTAGGGGGTGTGGGTTTTTGGGAATGCAGGGAGAGAGGTAAAGGGTTAGGTGGGAGCAGGACAGTAGGGGGCTCTGTCTGCCTCTGGCCAGGCCCAGGTTATGTTTATGGCTCTCGGGGTGACTGGGAGGACGTCTGGTCTGAAGGGGGAGGGAGAGAGGGGGGCTATGGGAATGGAGGAGGTAGAACCGGGGAAGAGGCGGACACACCTGGTTTGTATGGGTAGATGGGGGTTGGAAGGGTAGGAGGCATGTGTGTATGTGAGTGTGTGTGTTGTGTGGATGTGCATGTTCCATCAACACCCAACCCCTGGCTGCCCTCACTAAAACTTCTCCCTCCAAAAAGCACTCATGAAATCTCATTGTACTCATTGAATTTCCTTGTTTAGTTTTTTAATGACATTTTTTTAATAGTCTGAAACCAGTTCTGCGCAGGGAACAGGAGAGCTGTTGTCTCGAGGCAGCTGTGTGTGAGTGTGAGTGTGCGGAGCCAGCCGTCTGTCTGTCTGTTGATCTGGACGTAAATGTACTCTGTCACCATTCAGGAATAGATAACATCACAACAATCCTGGGCCCACATCCCAAAACATACAGACAGATAGCTAGCTATAATACACTCACATCAAATAAAGAATCATGTCTTCGTTTTGTAACATACACATAAATAATGGGAAAAAAAGAAGGTTCTCCTGTTCTGTTCATCCCCTGCTTCTGGAAAACAACTGAGAGGATCAAAGGAAGAAAGAGAGGAGGAGGAAAGAGGAGCAATTTCCCTTGTCTGGTGTGGAGGGAGGGGGAGAGAGATGGGGGGGGGGGGAGAAATAATTAGAATGTATGGTCTGCTTGGCATCTTTTCAGTTAGGCACAGTAGAGGCAGCTATAGACCAGCCACCCTACCAGTCAATACTCTGGACACAGTAGAGGCAGCTATAGACCAGCCAACCTGCCAGTCAATACTCTGGACACAGTAGAGGCAGCTATAGACCAGCCACCCTACCAGTCAATACTCTGGACACAGTAGAGGCAGCTATAGACCAGCCAACCTGCCAGTCAATACTCTGGACACAGTAGAGGCAGCTATAGACCAGCCAACCTACCAGTCAATACTCTGGACACAGTAGAGGCAGCTATAGACAAGCCAACTTGCCAGTCAATACTCTGGACACAGTAGAGGCAGCTATAGACCAGCCAACCTACCAGTCAATACTCTGGACACAGTAGAGGCAGCTATAGACCAGCCAACCTGCCAGTCAATACTCTGGACACAGTAGAGGCAGCTATAGACCAGCCAACCTGCCAGTCAATACTCTGGACACAGTAGAGGCAGCTATAGACCAGCCAACCTGCCAGTCAATACTCTGGACACAGTAGAGGCAGCTATAGACCAGCCACCCTACCAGTCAATACTCTGGACACAGTAGAGGCAGCTATAGACCAGCCAACCTACCAGTCAATACTCTGGACACAGTAGAGGCAGCTATAGACCAGCCAACCTACCAGTAAATACTCTGGACACAGTAGAGGCAGCTATAGACTAGCCAACCTGCCAGTCAATACTCTGGACACAGTAGAGGAAGCTATAGACCAGCCAACCTACCAGTAAATACTCTGGACACAGTAGAGGCAGCTATAGACCAGCCAACCTGCCAGTCAGCGCTCTGGGAACAGCTGGAGCTCATTACCAACAATGCCCTCCTTCAGCAGGACCCAAACTGACGGGCGTCCCAGGTAATGCCTTTAAAATGAGCTGGCACTAAGAGCGGACTGGAGGACGGCCACACCTGGATTATGGTGAGGGTGCAGACAGAGTTAGACCTAGCTCCCATCCAGGCGTCCAGTTAACATGTTGTTTTCTGGATGGTTTCCGCCACGTTCCAGAACAAGGCCGCCGGCTGTCGGCTGACTACAGATACAAACACACCTGGACAAGGGAAGGGAAAGCAGAAAAGGCTACACTTTTTATTTTGGTATCTGCCCCCTACAGATTGTTTGTGACTGTTCAACTGTCAACTATGGACAAACTATTGAATGAACTCTCCACTAGACCCCGCCCCAACACAAACTCTATTAACTCTCCACTAGACCTCGCCCCAACACAAACTCTATTAACTCTCCACTAGACCTCGCCCCAACACAAACTCTATTAACTCTCCACTAGACCTCGCCCCAACACAAACTCTATCTTCATGTGAACCTTATTTGTGCCCTTCCTAGTAAACAAATTGATGTTGAGTTCCAGTGATCTTGGACTTGTTGCCTCTTCTACGGTTTTGTCCAGTCTCTTTTGCCAGTCAGTATATCCAGGAGTGGTCAGTTCCCCTCCCACAGAATGGTCAGCATATTATACTGCCCTACCAAGCAAAATGGCAGTAACTGCTCATTTGGTCAAAAATGAATCAATGTAATTTTCGCTACATTAAATACATGCTTAATCGTGTGGACAAGTATTCTGCCACTATTGTATTGTGTTTTGGAGAAAATGGGAGTCATGTTAGCAGTAACTTCATAATGATACTGTGAAACCAAGGTAAATAAAAGCTATTTTTCTCAGTTCCAAGCTATGAGCAGTTACTGCCTTTTTGCTTTGTAGGGCAGTTTAGTGGTTCTGGTCTGGACCCTCTACCAGTGAACCACACTGTTGGACGGTTGGACCAGACGGGTTGCGTTCCAAATTGCACCCTATTATTCCCTTATAGTGGACTTTTTTGTTGTTTACCAGGTTCTGGTCAAGAGTTGTTCAGTATATAGGGAATAGGGTGCCATTTGGGATGTACAGGCCCCGTTGTTCATGTTTCTGAACCGCTTGGAAACACAAAATGGACCATTAAATGATGACATATGACATTTTCACCAAAGCAGCAAAAGTATGTTTTTGTTTTTCATAGAAAGGGAGAAATTAGAGACTGTTTTATAGCTTTATCCAATTGTTTTATATCCTATCCAATTATATTTAATTGTTCATCATTTCCACGACCGTCATGACTGCCAAAACGATTTAAAAAACGATGCAATTGAATTATTGTTAGAACAATACTATTGTCTCTGTAAAGATAACAGTTTTAAATCAAATACCAAAGAAAACTGGACAGAAAACTCTCTACAGTTGAACAAACTACTACACTCTAATCACTGCAGGCCATCTGGAAAAATACAAATTTCGAAATTCTATGTGTTGAAATCCAAAAGCCAAACTGTGTTCCTCACCACAATGTGAATGATGTCTTGTGAGTGGAAATGTGATGTGAAAATAGTAGCTTTTAAAAAACTGATATCACCACTGGCTTGTAAAGACTTGTGAAACAACTTGTTATGTTCCTACTGTAACTACCTCGGTGGAGGTAAAGTAAGCCAATCATTTGTCTGGTTGCCAACATTGTTGAAGTGTCTGTACTAGTGAGTGTAATCTTGTGTTTGTGTGTGTCAGTGGAGGCTGCTGAGGGGAGGATGGCTCATAATAATGGCTGGAAAAGAGCAAATAGAATGGCATCAAATACATGCAAACCATGTCAGATGTATTTCAAATCAAATGTTATTGGTCAAATACACGTGTTTAGCAGATGTTATTGCGGGTGTAGCGAAATGCTTGTATTTGATATCATTCCACCTATTCTGCTCCTGCCATTAACAAGAGCCTGTCCTCCCCAAGTAAGACGCCAACAACCTCCTGTGGCGCGTGTTCTTCTACAAACCACGATTATGAAGACTTCATACCAGGACCAGGCTCCTGTGGGTTTCCATAGCCAGGTATTTATGGGTTTAAACAGCCTTGTTGCATCTAGACGTTGATCTCAGGTCAGTTTTTCTTTTTCCATCCTATTAGTTAAGATTAGTGTTTGGGGAGGGTAAACTGGTCCTAGATCTGTGCCAATGGGCAACTTCTACGCTCACCATTGCTTCTTTTGGGACTTATTTTGGGGTCAAGTCGTTAAGGTCAAATTGGGATTTTGTATTCAGAACATCTTGTGAATAATTGTGGGAAACATAAGTATGATTTTTACGGCTTCGTATAACTTTATTCTCAGACATCCTCCAGGCCTCCAGGACCACCACTGTGGTTCCCACGATCCCAGTCGATGAGTCACTTTTGTGGGCAGTGAGAACTAATAGAGGCCGAGGCTGTTATAGGCCCCATGCTGAGGCCCGATCCCCTGATACATAAACACAAACACCCACATACAAACACGTATGTTCATATGTAATGTATACTGTCCCCTCCCCCCAACACACACACACCAAGCTGTGAAAACAAACCCAGCTGTTGGCTATGCTGGCTTCTCTGCTCTGTCTCTGCTGTGGATGCCAAGGGAACAGTGGCGTGCTCTGATGTGTAAACCATAGGCATTATCACCATGCTATTACCCAGGGCATCAAAGCAGGAAAAGGATTTTACACATATCATAAAACAACAGACATGAATAGTCTGTTTTCAGTATTCTTGTGTTGTTTGTTTAATCTCTCAATAATATTACAATGGCATCAAAGCAGCAGAAGGATTTCACACATGGTAAAACAGAAGACGGTATTGTTAGGAAGTATTTGGTTTACTTTGTAAAAGAGTCACACAGATGTAGGATCTTAATTTGATCACTCTTTTGTTGCTGCACCGCAGGAAATGCAGATGAGCTTCACGATTTACGTCAATTCACTGAAACTGCACAGTTAAGAAAAGGTTTAACCTAGGGTGGATTGTAAGCTTGGTTCAGGACTATTTCTTCCACCATTTTTCATCGATCAGAATGCGAATCAGGAGACGGAGCAGAAATCCAGGTTTAGGGGCATTTATTACACACTGTTGAACACAGGAACGAACAGAGGCACATGGGGAGGGTTTGGAACGGAGGTAGGGCTTGTAAGGCCGGTAGGAAGGTTAGGAAGCAGCTGCTTTAGGATGTGGCTTGTAGGGCCTTGGAGATCAGATTGGATGTGACTTATATGGATCTGCGCTATTCACTTTGAACTGGACTGTGTTTACAGCTGTGGTTCTGAGTGGATGTGCAGTGTTTTCAGATCAAAGCCAGAGCTGCATGTATCCACGTGGGCACATTTTGTTCGTATCAATTGCTAGTTATTGAGTTATTGGCCCAGTTATAGATCATTTGTAGTCAGCAATAGCGGAGTGATTGCTTCTTACCAGAGCACAAAATCTTTTTTTTGTCTTAAAGGGGCAGTGTTGTATTTTAAGACAGGCTTGAATAAGCTAGGTAGCCAAAAGGCAGAGGGTAGCATAATGTGTCTGATTCTCCGTAATAACATGGGAATAATAATGCATTGTATTTTGTGAAGTGCTTTCTTGCATCAAACACCACAACAACATGTTCAGTCAGCTCCATGTCTGAAGGACAAGTGGATAAACAGGTTCATGTCAAGCCCTGCATGGAATGTAGTTCTACATTGAACACCACACATTGGCTGCTACTGTAGGCCGAATGATAGAACAGCTATTTTCATGTTAAAATGTTATGGGATGCATTTACTCCATTGTTTTTGATGGTAGGCCACTCTTTTTTAATTTATTTTCTATGTCACCTTTATTTAACCAGGTAGGCCAGTTGAGAACAAGTTCTCATTTACAACTGCGACCTGGCCAAGATAAAGGAAAGCAGTGCAACACAAACAACAACACAGAGTTACACATAAACAAACGTACAGTCAATAACACAATAGAAAAATCTATGTACAGTGTGTGCAAATGTAGAAGATTAGGGAGGTAAGGCAATAAATAGGCCATAGAGGCAAAATAATTGCAATTTATCATTAACACTGGAGTGATAGATGTGCAGATGATGATGTGCAAGTAGAGATACTGGGGTGCAAAAGAGCAAGAAGATAATATGGGGATGAGGTAGTTGGGTGTGCTATTTACAGATTGGCTGTGTACAGGTACAGTGATCGGTAAGCTGCTCTAACAGCTGATGCTTAAAGTTAGAGAGGGAGGTATGTCTCCATCTTCAGTGATTTTTGCAATTCATTCCAGTCATTGGCAGCAGAGAACTGGAAGGAAAGGCGGCCAAAGAAAGTGTTGGCTCTGGGGATGACCAGTGAAATATACCTGCTGGATCGCATGCTACGGGTGGGTGTTGCTATGGTGACCAGTGAGCTGAGATAAGGCGGGGCTTTACCTAGCAAAGACTTGTAGATGACCTGGAGCCAGTGGGTTTGGCGACGAATATGTAGCGAGGGCCAGCCAACGAGAGCATAAAGGTTGCAGTGGCGGGTAGTATATGGGGCTTTGGTGACAAAACAGATGGCACTGTGATAGACCGCATTCAATTTGCTGAGTAGAGTGTTGGAGGCTATTTTGTAAATGACATCGCCGAAGTCGAGGATCGGTAGGATAGTCAGTTTTACGAGGGCATGTTTGGCAGCATGAGTGAAAGAGGCCTTGTTGCAAAATAGGAAGCCGATTCTAGATTTAATTTTGGATTGGAGATGCTTAATGTGAGTCTGGAAGGAGTGTTTACAGTCTAACCAGACGCCTAGGTATTTGTAGTTGTCCACATATTCTAAGTCAGAACCGTCCAGAGTAGTGATGCCCTTCGGGCCGGCGGGTGTGGGCAGCCATCGGTTGAAGAGCATGCATTTAGTTTTACTTGCATTTACAAGCAGTTGGAGGCCATGGAAGGAGTGGTGTATGGCATTGAAGCTCATTTGGGGGTTTGTTAACACAGTGTCCAAAGAAGGGCCAGTTGTATACAGAATGGTGTCGTCTGTATAGAGGTGGATCAGAGAATCACCAGCAGCAAGAGCGACATCATTGATATATACAGAGAAAAGTGTTGGCCCAAGAATTGAACCCTGTGGCACCCCCATAGAGACTGCCAGAGGTCCGGACAACAGGCCCTCTAATTTGACACACTGAACTCTATCTGAGAAGTAGATGGTGAACCAGGTGAGGCAGTCATTTGAGAAACCAAGGATATTGAGTCTGTCGATAAGAATGCAATGATTGACAGAGTCGAAAGAGAGGGTCCAGATTGTCTAGCCCAGCTGATTTGTAGGGATCCAGATTTTGCAGCTCTTTCAGAACATCGGTTGTCTGGATCTGGGTGAAGAAGTAGGGGGGCTTGGGCAAGTTGCTGCAGGGGGTGCAGAGCTGTTGGCTGGGGTAGGGGGAGCCAGGTGGAAAGCATGGCCAGCCGTAGAAAAATGCTTATTGAAATGATCGGTTATCGTGGATTTATCGGTGGTGACAGTGTTTCCTAATCTCACTGCAGTGGGCAGCTGGGAGGAGGTGCTCTTATTCTCCATAGACTTTAGAGTGTCCCAAAACCTTTTGGAATTAGTGCTACAGGGTGCACATTTCTGTTTGATAAAGCTAGCCTTAGCTTTCCTAACTGACTGTGTATATTTGTTCCTGACTTCCCTGAAAAGTTGCATATCGCGGGGGCTATTCAATGCTAATGCAGAATGCCACAGGATGTTTTTGTGCTGGTCAAGGGCAGTTAAATCTGGGGTAAA
>NC_074667.1:62682285-62705725 GCF_029448725.1 Salvelinus fontinalis
TCAGGTGGGCACAGTAGAGGCAGCTATAGACCAGCCAACCTGCCAGTCAATACTCTGGACACAGTAGAGGCAGCTATAGACCAGCCAACCTACCAGTTAATATGCTGGACACAGTAGAGGCAGCTATAGACCAGCCAACCTGCCAGTCAATACTCTGGACATAGTAGAGGCAGCTATAGACCAGCCAACCTGCCAGTCAATACTCTGGACACAGTAGAGGCAGCTATAGACCAGCCAACCTGCCAGTCAATACTCTGGACACAGTAGAGGCAGCTATAGACCAGCCAACCTGCCAGTCAATACTCTGGACACAGTAGAGGCAGCTATAGACCAGCCACTCTATCAGTCAATACTCTGGACACAGTAGAGGCAGCTATAGACCAGCCACTCTATCAGTCAATACTCTGGACACAGTAGAGGCAGCTGTAGACCAGCCAACCTATCAGTCAATACTCTGGACACAGTAGAGGCAGCTGTAGACCTGCCAACCTACCAGTCAATACTCTGGACACAGTAGAGGCAGCTATAGACAAGCCAACCTGCCCGTAGCGCTCTGGGAACAGCTGGAGCTCATTACCAACAATGCCCTCCTTCAGCAGGACCCAAACTGACGGGCGTCCCAGGTAATGCCTTTAAAATGAGCTGGCACTAAGAGCGGACTGGAGGACGGCCACACCTGGATTATGGTGTGTGTGTGTGCAGACATGTATGTGTGTGTGTGGGGGGGGGGGGTTTGTGCACACGTGTATGTGTGGTGGTGTGTGTGTGTGTGTGTTTGTGTGCACGTGTATGTGTGGTGGTTGTGTGTGTGCAGACAGAGTTAGACCTATCTCCCATCCAGGCATCCAATTAACATGTTTTTTTTTATAGTTTCCGTCACTTTCCAGAAAGTGGCCACCGGCTGCCATTAGACCAGTAGAGATTGACAGAGGAGAGAGAAATAAAGAACAGTTTTATAAAGCGGAATGATACTCTCTCTCTCTCTCTCCCTCTCTCTCTCTCTCTCTCTCTCTCTCTCTCTCTCTCTCTCTCTCTCTCTCTCTCTCTCTCTCTCTCTCTCTCTTTATCTCTTTCCCCCCTCTCTCCCCCTGTCTCTCTCCCTCTCTCTCTCTCTCTCTTCCCCCCTGTCTCTCTCTCTCGACTCTCCCTCCCTCTCTCTCTCTCTCTCTCTCTCTCTCTCTCTCTCTCTCTCTCTCTCTCTCTCTCTCCCCCTCTCTCCCCTGTCTCTCTCCCTCTCTCCCCCCGGTCTCTCTCCTCCATGTCTCTCCCCCCTGTTCCCCCCTGTCTCTCTCTCTCCCTGTCTCTCTCTCTCTCCCTCTCTCTCTATCTCTTTCCTCTCTCTCTCTCTCTCTCTCTTCCCCCCTGTGTCTCTCTCTCTCGACTCTCCCTTCTCTCTCTCTCTCTCTCTCTTTATCTCTTTCCCCCCTCTCTCTCCCTCTCTCCCCCCTGTCTCTCCCCCCTGTCCCCCCCTGTCTCTCTCTCTCTCTCTCTCTCTCTCTCTCTCTCTCTCTCTCTCTCTCTCTCTCGTTATCTCTTTCCTCCCTCTCTCTCTCTCTCTCTCTCCACCCCTGTCTCCCTCCCCCTCTCTCCCCCCTGTCTCTATCCCCCTGTCTCTATCCCTCTGTCTCTCTCCCCTGTCTCTCCCCCCTGTCTCTGCCCCCCTGTCTCTCTCCCTCTCTCTCTCCCTTGTCTCTCTCCCCCTCTTTCCCTCTCTCTCTCTCTCCCCCTCTCTCTCCCTCTCTCTCCCCTGTCTCTCTCCCTCTCTCTCCCCTGTCTCTCTCCCTCTCTCCCCTCTCTCTCTAACACTGTGTTTTACTAGCCCCCCTGAAGAGCATTACTCTAGGTCTGAATTCCAATGTGCAATCTCATGATCTCCTCTCCTCTTCTCCGCCAGAACAGTTTAGTCCTGTAACATGTTGTCCACAGGCAGAGACAGTACTAGGCTACGAGCTGTCATTAACCAAATGCTGGCAATGTCTACAAGTGTTGTAAAACACACAAAAACGCATGCAGAAGGATGCTCATGTATGTGAATGCATCCACGTTGACACACACACATGCACGTTGACACACACACATGCACGTTGACACACACACATTCACGTTGACACACACACATGCATGTTGACACACACACACATGCACGTTGACACACACACATCCACGTTGACACACACACATGCATGTTGACACACACACATGCATGTTGACACACACACATGCACGTTGACACACACACATGCACGTTGACACACACACATGCACGTTGACACACACACATGCACGTTGACACACACACATTCACGTTGACACACACACATGCACGTTGACACACACACATGCACGTTGACACACACACATGCACGTTGACACACACACATGCACGTTGACACACACACATGCACGTTGACACACACACATGCACGTTGACACACACACATGCACGTTGACACACACACATGCACGTTGACACACACACATGCACGTTGACACACACACACACATGCACGTTGACACACACACATGCACGTTGACACACACACATGCACGTTGACACACACACATGCACGTTGACACACACACATCCACGTTGACACACACACATTCACGTTGACACACACACATGCACGTTGACACACACACATGCACGTTGACACACACACATGCACGTTGACACACACACATGCACGTTGACACACACACATGCACGTTGACACACACACATGCACGTTGACACACACACATGCACGTTGACACACACACATGCACGTTGACACACACACATGCACGCAAGCCAAAAGCACGCCCTGCTACTTCTTGTTAATACCCCCAACGTTTGCTGTAGTACGCTTTACATTCCTGTAAACTACATGTGGAGGAGCAAGGAGAGAGGAGGAAGCCATGGATTATCAGTGAGAAGTCATTTCCTGTGTGTGTGTGTGTGTGTGTGTGTGTGTGTGTGTGTGTGTGTGTGTGTGTGTGTGTGTGTGTGTGTGTGTGTGTGTGTGTGTGTGTGTGTGCGCGTGTGTGAAGGTCTGTGAGGAGTCACGCCTTCCTCCGCCGCGGCTGTGTGAGTCGCTCACTTCAAAACCCTCTTTCCTCTGATGCTAAACCCAGGGCCCAGGGGCCACACCATCCTTTCAACGTTTAGAAGGAAACAGCAGCATTAAAAAAGACCTCTGTTTACTGCAGTACTGGGCGTCATCCTAACTTTCTAGACGCAGATGTGATGGGGAGTTCTGCGGGAACTAGCCAGGCTAGTATCTATTGAATGAACAGGCTCTGATGTCACTGTGGACAACTAGACTTACTACATCCCCACTGATATTAAGATCAGATTTGGGCCAGAGTGAGAAAAGCAACCGGTTTGGCTACAGTTCTCTCATCAACAACATCCTATTGGCTAGAGATCCTGTTGTCGCTCTTGACTGTGCCAGGGCTAATCCAAGTCATCCTGTTGGGTAATAGCCTGGCTATTTGCTTTCCCGCACTGCTGTCAACTCTGTTCCTCTTTCTCTCTCCCTGCACACACACACACACACGTGAACACACACACACAGTTCCGTTCGTACTCAGCAAACATGTACCTGGAGAGCCACTAAGTGTCATCACTCCCGTGGACACACCCACAATAATACAAAGGGGCTTTTATATCACATGTCTGTTTCCACGTCAACCCAGCGCTCCCACGGACCCACAAGTCATTTAGATTAAGAGTCAAAGGTCAATGACATGGTATCGGACAGAGAGTGATGTATGTGTGACATCACCGTCAGTAAATCTGATTAGTAGACAGGTCCAGCTACGGCCTGCGTTAGATCAAATATTGACATTGCTACCTGCTACGAAAAGGTTATTTATCTGTATGCCAAGTGTACGACCAAAGCATGAGAACAGATCCGATTCTCACAGATCCTACATTCAGGTTCCATTCCCACACGGACCAAATACAGAACCCATGTAGTTTTCCCTTGTCAGTTCAACAAAAACTCTCAAAGCCGTATGTGTAGTGAATATACCGTATGTGTAGTGAATATACCGTATGTGTAGTGAATATACCGTATGTGTAGTGAATATACCGATGTGTAGTGAATATACTGTATGTGTAGTGAATATACAGTATGTGTAGTGAATATACCGTATGTGTAGTGAATATACCGTATGTGTAGTGAATATACTGTATGTGTAGTGAATATACCATATGTGTAGTGAATATACTGTATGTGTAGTGAATATACCATATGTGTAGTGAATATACCGTATGTGTAGTGAATATACCATATGTGTAGTGAATATACCGTATGTGTAGTGAATATACCGTATGTATATCTATCTGTCTACATTACATTATGATGTCTACATTACATTATGATGTCTATCTGTCTACATTACATTATGATGTCTACATTACATTATGATGTCTATCTGTCTACATTATATTATGATGTCTACATTACATTATGATATCTATCTGTCTACATTACATTATGATGTCTACATTACATTATGATGTCTATCTGTCTACATTACATTATGATGTCTACATTACATTATGATGTCTATCTGTCTACATTACATTATGATGTCTATCTGTCTGTCTACATTACATTATGTCTACATTACATTATGATGTCTATCTGTCTACATTATATTATGATGTCTACATTACATTATGATGTCTATATGTCTACATTACATTATGATGTCTATCTGTCTACATTACATTATGATGTCTACATTACATTATGATGTCTACATTACATTATGATATCTATCTGTCTACATTACATTATGATGTCTACATTACATTATGATGTCTATCTGTCTACATTACATTATGATGTCTACATTACATTATGATGTCTATCTGTCTACATTATATTATGATGTCTACATTACATTATGATATCTATCTGTCTACATTACATTATGATGTCTACATTACATTATGATGTCTATCTGTCTACATTACATTATGATGTCTACATTACCTTATGATGTCTATCTGTCTACATTACATTATGATGTCTACATTACATTATGATGTCTACATTACCTTATGATGTCTATCTGTCTACATTACATTATGATGTCTATCTGTCTGCATTACATTATGATGTCTATCTGTCTACATTACATTATGATGTCTATCTTCCTACATTACATTATGATGTCTATCTGTCTACATTACATTATGATGTCTATCTGTCTACATTACATTATGATGTCTACATTACATTATGATGTCTATCTGTCTACATTACATTATGATGTCTACATTACCTTATGATGTCTATCTGTCTACATTACATTATGATGTCTACATTACATTATGATGTCTACATTACCTTATGATGTCTATCTGTCTACATTACATTATGATGTCTATCTGTCTGCATTACATTATGATGTCTATCTGTCTACATTACATTATGATGTCTATCTGTCTACATTACATTATGATGTCTATCTGTCTACATTATATTATGATGTCTATCTGTCTACATTACATTATGATGTCTATCTGTCTACATTACATTATGATGTCTATCTGTCTACGTTACATTATGATGTCTACATTACATTATGATGTCTATCTGTCTACATTACATTATGATGTCTACATTACATTATGATGTCTATCTGTCTACATTACATTATGATGTCTATCTGTCTACATTACATTATGATGTCTATCTGTCTATATTATATTATGATGTCTATCTGTCTACATTACATTATGATGTCTACATTATATTATGATGTCTATCTGTCTACATTACATTATGATGTCTATCTGTCTACATTATGTTATGATGTCTACATTACATTATGATGTCTATCTGTCTACATTACATTATGATGTCTATCTGTCTACATTATGTTATGATGTCTATCTGTCTACATTACATTATGATGTCTATCTGTCTACATTACATTATGATGTCTATCTGTCTACATTACATTATGATGTCTATCTGTCTACATTACATTATGATGTCTACATTACATTATGATGTCTATCTGTCTACATTACATTATGATGTCTATCTGTCTACATTACATTATGATGTCTATCTATCTGTCTACATTACATTATGATGTCTATCTGTCTACATTACATTATGATGTCTACATTACATTATGATGTCTATCTGTCTACATTACATTATGATGTCTATCTGTCTACATTACATTATGATGTCTATCTGTCTACATTACATTATGATGTCTATCTGTCTACATTACATTATGATGTCTACATTACATTATGATGTCTATCTGTCTACATTACATTATGATGTCTATCTGTCTACATTACATTATGATGTCTATCTATCTGTCTACATTACATTATGATGTCTATCTGTCTACATTACATTATGATGTCTACATTACATTATGATGTCTATCTGTCTACATTACATTATGATGTCTATCTGTCTGTCTACATTACATTATGTCTACATTACATTATGTCTACATTACATTATGATGTCTATCTGTCTACATTACATTATGATGTCTACATTACATTATGATGTCTACATTACATTATGTCTACATTATATTATGATGTCTATCTGTCTACATTACATTATGATGTCTATCTGTCTACATTACATTATGATGTCTACATTACATTATGATGTCTATCTGTCTACATTACATTATGATGTCTATCTGTCTACATTACATTATGATGTCTACATTACATTATGATGTCTACATTACATTATGATGTCTATCTGTCTACATTACATTATGATGTCTACATTACATTATGATGTCTACATTACATTATGATATCTATCTGTCTACATTAAAATTATGATGTCTACATTACATTATGATGTCTACATTACATTATGATGTCTATCTGTCTACATTACATTATGTCTACATTATATTATGATGTCTATCTGTCTACATTACATTATGATGTCTATCTGTCTACATTATATTATGATGTCTACATTACATTATGATGTCTATCTGTCTACATTACATTATGATG
This sequence comes from Salvelinus fontinalis, assembly GCF_029448725.1. NCBI lineage: Eukaryota > Metazoa > Chordata > Actinopteri > Salmoniformes > Salmonidae > Salvelinus > Salvelinus fontinalis. Next base: position 62,689,304 of record NC_074667.1, read on the forward strand.
TCTACATTACATTATGATGTCTATCTGTCTACATTACATTATGATGTCTACATTACATTATGATGTCTATCTGTCTACATTACATTATGATGTCTATCTGTCTACATTACATTATGATGTCTATCTGTCTACATTACATTATGATGTCTACATTACATTATGATGTCTATCTGTCTACATTACATTATGATGTCTACATTATATTATGATGTCTATCTGTCTACATTACATTATGATGTCTATCTGTCTACATTACATTATGATGTCTACATTACATTATGATGTCTATCTGTCTACATTACATTATGATGTCTATCTGTCTACATTACATTATGATGTCTACATTACATTATGATGTCTACATTACATTATGATGTCTATCTGTCTACATTACATTATGATGTCTACATTACATTATGATGTCTACATTACATTATGATATCTATCTGTCTACATTAAAATTATGATGTCTACATTACATTATGATGTCTACATTACATTATGATGTCTATCTGTCTACATTACATTATGTCTACATTATATTATGATGTCTATCTGTCTACATTACATTATGATGTCTATCTGTCTACATTATATTATGATGTCTACATTACATTATGATGTCTATCTGTCTACATTACATTATGATGTCTACATTACATTATGATGTCTATCTGTCTACATTACATTATGATGTCTACATTACATTATGATGTCTATCTGTCTACATTACATTATGATGTCTATCTGTCTATATTACATTATGATGTCTATCTGTCTACATTACATTATGATGTCTATCTGTCTACATTACATTATGATGTCTACATTACATTATGATGTCTATCTGTCTACATTACATTATGATGTCTATCTTCCTACATTACATTATGATGTCTATCTGTCTACATTACATTATGATGTCTATCTGTCTACATTACATTATGATGTCTACATTACATTATGATGTCTATCTGTCTACATTACATTATGATGTCTACATTACATTATGATGTCTATCTGTCTACATTACATTATGATGTCTACATTACATTATGATGTCTATATGTCTACATTACATTATGATGTCTATCTGTCTACATTACATTATGATGTCTACATTACATTATGATGTCTACATTACATTATGATATCTATCTGTCTACATTATATTATGATGTCTACATTACATTATGATGTCTACATTACATTATGATGTCTATCTGTCTACATTACATTATGATGTCTATCTGTCTACATTACATTATGATGTCTATCTGTCTACATTACATTATGATGTCTATCTGTCTACATTATATTATGATGTCTACATTACATTATGATGTCTACATTACATTATGATGTCTACATTACATTATGATGTCTATCTGTCTACATTATATTATGATGTCTACATTACATTATGATGTCTATCTGTCTATATTATATCATGATGTCTATCTGTCTACATTACATTATGATGTCTATCTGTCTACATTACATTATGATGTCTACATTACATTATGATGTCTACATTACATTATGATGTCTATCTGTCTACATTACATTATGATGTCTATCTGTCTACATTATTTTATGATGTCAATCTGTCTACAATACATGATGATGTCTATCTGTCTACATTATATTATGATGTCTATCTGTCTACATTATATTATGATGTCTATCTGTCTACAATACATTATGATGTCTACATTACATTATGATGTCTATCTGTCTACAATACATGATGATGTCTATCTGTCTACATTACATTATGATGTCTATCTGTCTACATTACATTATGATGTCTATCTGTCTACATTACATTATGATGTCTATCTGTCTACATTATATTATGATGTCTACATTACATTATGATGTCTATCTGTCTACATTACATTATGATGTCTATCTGTCTACATTACATTATGATGTCTACATTACATTATGATGTCTATCTGTCTACATTACATTATGATGTCTATCTGTCTACATTACATTATGATGTCTACATTACATTATGATGTCTACATTACATTATGATGTCTATCTGTCTACATTACATTATGATGTCTATCTGTCTACATTACATTATGATGTCTACATTACATTATGATGTCTACATTACATTATGATGTCTATCTTCCTACATTACATTATGATGTCTATCTGTCTACATTACATTATGATGTCTATCTGTCTACATTACATTATGATGTCTACATTACATTATGATGTCTATCTGTCTACATTACATTATGATGTCTACATTACATTATGATGTCTACATTACATTATGATATCTATCTGTCTACATTATATTATGATGTCTACATTACATTATGATGTCTACATTACATTATGATGTCTATCTGTCTACATTACATTATGATGTCTATCTGTCTACATTACATTATGATGTCTATCTGTCTACATTACATTATGATGTCTATCTGTCTACATTATATTATGATGTCTACATTACATTATGATGTCTACATTACATTATGATGTCTACATTACATTATGATGTCTATCTGTCTACATTATATTATGATGTCTACATTACATTATGATGTCTATCTGTCTATATTATATCATGATGTCTATCTGTCTACATTACATTATGATGTCTATCTGTCTACATTACATTATGATGTCTACATTACATTATGATGTCTACATTACATTATGATGTCTATCTGTCTACATTACATTATGATGTCTATCTGTCTACATTATATTATGATGTCAATCTGTCTACAATACATGATGATGTCTATCTGTCTACATTATATTATGATGTCTACATTACATTATGATGTCTATCTGTCTACAATACATGATGATGTCTATCTGTCTACATTACATTATGATGTCTATCTGTCTACATTACATTATGATGTCTATCTGTCTACATTACATTATGATGTCTATCTGTCTACATTATATTATGATGTCTACATTACATTATGATGTCTATCTGTCTACATTACATTATGATGTCTATCTGTCTACATTACATTATGATGTCTACATTACATTATGATGTCTATCTGTCTACATTACATTATGATGTCTATCTGTCTACATTACATTATAATGTCTACATTACATTATGATGTCTACATTACATTATGATGTCTATCTGTCTACATTACATTATGATGTCTATCTGTCTACATTACATTATGATGTCTACATTACATTATGATGTCTACATTACATTATGATGTCTATCTGTCTACATTACATTATGATGTCTATCTGTCTACATTACATTATGATGTCTATCTGTCTACATTACATTATGATGTCTACATTACATTATGATGTCTATCTGTCTACATTACATTATGATGTCTATCTGTCTACATTACATTATGATGTCTATCTGTCTACATTACATTATGATGTCTATCTGTCTACATTACATTATGATGTCTATCTGTCTACATTACATTATGATGTCTACATTACATTATGATGTCTATCTGTCTACATTACATTATGATGTCTATCTGTCTACATTACATTATGATGTCTATCTGTCTACATTATATTATGATGTCTACATTACATTATGATGTCTACATTACATTATGATGTCTACATTACATTATGATGTCTATCTGTCTACATTATATTATGATGTCTACATTACATTATGATGTCTATCTGTCTACATTATATTATGATGTCTACATTACATTATGATGTCTATCTGTCTACATTACATTATGATGTCTATCTGTCTACATTACATTATGATGTCTACATTACATTATGATGTCTATCTGTCTACATTACATTATGATGTCTATCTGTCTACATTACATTATGATGTCTATCTGTCTACATTACATTATGATGTCTATCTGTCTACATTACATTATGATGTCTATCTGTCTACATTATATTATGATGTCTACATTACATTATGATGTCTATCTGTCTACATTACATTATGATGTCTACATTACATTATGATGTCTACATTACATTATGATATCTATCTGTCTACATTAAAATTATGATGTCTACATTACATTATGATGTCTACATTACATTATGATGTCTATCTGTCTACATTACATTATGTCTACATTATATTATGATGTCTATCTGTCTACATTACATTATGATGTCTACATTACATTATGATGTCTACATTACATTATGATGTCTACATTACATTATGATGTCTATCTGTCTACATTACATTATGATGTCTATCTTCCTACATTACATTATGATGTCTATCTGTCTACATTACATTATGATGTCTATCTGTCTACATTACATTATGATGTCTACATTACATTATGATGTCTATCTGTCTACATTACATTATGATGTCTACATTACATTATGATGTCTATCTGTCTACATTACATTATGATGTCTACATTACATTATGATGTCTATATGTCTACATTACATTATGATGTCTATCTGTCTACATTACATTATGATGTCTACATTACATTATGATGTCTACATTACATTATGATATCTATCTGTCTACATTATATTATGATGTCTACATTACATTATGATGTCTACATTACATTATGATGTCTATCTGTCTACATTACATTATGATGTCTATCTGTCTACATTACATTATGATGTCTATCTGTCTACATTACATTATGATGTCTATCTGTCTACATTATATTATGATGTCTACATTACATTATGATGTCTACATTACATTATGATGTCTACATTACATTATGATGTCTATCTGTCTACATTATATTATGATGTCTACATTACATTATGATGTCTATCTGTCTATATTATATCATGATGTCTATCTGTCTACATTACATTATGATGTCTATCTGTCTACATTACATTATGATGTCTACATTACATTATGATGTCTACATTACATTATGATGTCTATCTGTCTACATTACATTATGATGTCTATCTGTCTACATTATATTATGATGTCAATCTGTCTACAATACATGATGATGTCTATCTGTCTACATTATATTATGATGTCTACATTACATTATGATGTCTATCTGTCTACAATACATGATGATGTCTATCTGTCTACATTACATTATGATGTCTATCTGTCTACATTACATTATGATGTCTATCTGTCTACATTATATTATGATGTCTACATTACATTATGATGTCTATCTGTCTACATTACATTATGATGTCTATCTGTCTACATTACATTATGATGTCTACATTACATTATGATGTCTATCTGTCTACATTACATTATGATGTCTATCTGTCTACATTACATTATGATGTCTACATTACATTATGATGTCTACATTACATTATGATGTCTATCTGTCTACATTACATTATGATGTCTATCTGTCTACATTACATTATGATGTCTACATTACATTATGATGTCTACATTACATTATGATGTCTATCTTCCTACATTACATTATGATGTCTATCTGTCTACATTACATTATGATGTCTATCTGTCTACATTACATTATGATGTCTACATTACCTTATGATGTCTACCTGTCTACATTACATTATGATGTCTACATTACATTATGATGTCTATCTGTCTACATTACATTATGATGTCTACATTACATTATGATGTCTATATGTCTACATTACATTATGATGTCTATCTGTCTACATTACATTATGATGTCTACATTACATTATGATGTCTACATTACATTATGATATCTATCTGTCTACATTATATTATGATGTCTACATTACATTATGATGTCTACATTACATTATGATGTCTATCTGTCTACATTACATTATGATGTCTATCTGTCTACATTACATTATGATGTCTATCTGTCTACATTACATTATGATGTCTATTTGTCTACATTATATTATGATGTCTACATTACATTATGATGTCTACATTACATTATGATGTCTACATTACATTATGATGTCTATCTGTCTACATTATATTATGATGTCTACATTACATTATGATGTCTATCTGTCTATATTATATCATGATGTCTATCTGTCTACATTACATTATGATGTCTATCTGTCTACATTACATTATGATGTCTACATTACATTATGATGTCTACATTACATTATGATGTCTATCTGTCTACATTACATTATGATGTCTATCTGTCTACATTATATTATGATGTCAATCTGTCTACAATACATGATGATGTCTATCTGTCTACATTATATTATGATGTCTACATTACATTATGATGTCTATCTGTCTACAATACATGATGATGTCTATCTGTCTACATTACATTATGATGTCTATCTGTCTACATTACATTATGATGTCTATCTGTCTACATTACATTATGATGTCTATCTGTCTACATTATATTATGATGTCTACATTACATTATGATGTCTATCTGTCTACATTACATTATGATGTCTATCTGTCTACATTACATTATGATGTCTATCTGTCTACATTACATTATGATGTCTATCTGTCTACATTACATTATGATGTCTATCTGTCTACATTATATTATGATGTCTACATTACATTATGATGTCTATCTGTCTACATTACATTATGATGTCTATCTGTCTACATTACATTATGATGTCTACATTACATTATGATGTCTATCTGTCTACATTACATTATGATGTCTATCTGTCTACATTACATTATAATGTCTACATTACATTATGATGTCTACATTACATTATGATGTCTATCTGTCTACATTACATTATGATGTCTATCTGTCTACATTACATTATGATGTCTACATTACATTATGATGTCTACATTACATTATGATGTCTATCTGTCTACATTACATTATGATGTCTATCTGTCTACATTACATTATGATGTCTATCTGTCTACATTACATTATGATGTCTACATTACATTATGATGTCTATCTGTCTACATTACATTATGATGTCTACATTACATTATGATGTCTATCTGTCTACATTACATTATGATGTCTACATTACATTATGATGTCTATCTGTCTACATTACATTATGATGTCTATCTGTCTACATTACATTATGATGTCTATCTGTCTACATTACATTATGATGTCTATCTGTCTACATTACATTATGACGTCTATCTGTCTACATTATATTATGATGTCTACATTATATTATGATGTCTATCTGTCTACATTATATTATGATGTCTACATTACATTATGATGTCTATCTGTCTACATTATATTATGATGTCTACATTACATTATGATGTCTATCTGTCTACATTATATTATGATGTCTACATTACATTATGATGTCTATCTGTCTACATTACATTATGATGTCTATCTGTCTACATTACATTATGATGTCTACATTACATTATGATGTCTATCTGTCTACATTACATTATGATGTCTATCTGTCTACATTACATTATGATGTCTATCTGTCTACATTACATTATGATGTCTATCTGTCTACATTACATTATGATGTCTATCTGTCTACATTATATTATGATGTCTACATTACATTATGATGTCTATCTGTCTACATTACATTATGATGTCTACATTACATTATGATGTCTACATTACATTATGATATCTATCTGTCTACATTACATTATGATGTCTACATTACATTATGATGTCTACATTACATTATGATGTCTATCTGTCTACATTACATTATGTCTACATTACATTATGATGTCTATCTGTCTACATTACATTATGATGTCTACATTACATTATGATGTCTACATTACATTATGATGTCTACATTACATTATGATGTCTATCTGTCTACATTACATTATGATGTCTATCTTCCTACATTACATTATGATGTCTATCTGTCTACATTACATTATGATGTCTATCTGTCTACATTACATTATGATGTCTACATTACATTATGATGTCTATCTGTCTACATTACATTATGATGTCTACATTACATTATGATGTCTATCTGTCTACATTACATTATGATGTCTACATTACATTATGATGTCTATATGTCTACATTACATTATGATGTCTATCTGTCTACATTACATTATGATGTCTACATTACATTATGATGTCTACATTACATTATGATATCTATCTGTCTACATTATATTATGATGTCTACATTACATTATGATGTCTACATTACATTATGATGTCTATCTGTCTACATTACATTATGATGTCTATCTGTCTACATTACATTATGATGTCTATCTGTCTACATTACATTATGATGTCTATCTGTCTACATTATATTATGATGTCTACATTACATTATGATGTCTACATTACATTATGATGTCTACATTACATTATGATGTCTATCTGTCTACATTATATTATGATGTCTACATTACATTATGATGTCTATCTGTCTATATTATATCATGATGTCTATCTGTCTACATTACATTATGATGTCTATCTGTCTACATTACATTATGATGTCTACATTACATTATGATGTCTACATTACATTATGATGTCTATCTGTCTACATTACATTATGATGTCTATCTGTCTACATTACATTATGATGTCTACATTACATTATGATGTCTACATTACATTATGATGTCTATCTTCCTACATTACATTATGATGTCTATCTGTCTACATTACATTATGATGTCTATCTGTCTACATTACATTATGATGTCTACATTACCTTATGATGTCTACCTGTCTACATTACATTATGATGTCTACATTACATTATGATGTCTATCTGTCTACATTACATTATGATGTCTACATTACATTATGATGTCTATATGTCTACATTACATTATGATGTCTATCTGTCTACATTACATTATGATGTCTACATTACATTATGATGTCTACATTACATTATGATATCTATCTGTCTACATTATATTATGATGTCTACATTACATTATGATGTCTACATTACATTATGATGTCTATCTGTCTACATTACATTATGATGTCTATCTGTCTACATTACATTATGATGTCTATCTGTCTACATTACATTATGATGTCTATCTGTCTACATTATATTATGATGTCTACATTACATTATGATGTCTACATTACATTATGATGTCTACATTACATTATGATGTCTATCTGTCTACATTATATTATGATGTCTACATTACATTATGATGTCTATCTGTCTATATTATATCATGATGTCTATCTGTCTACATTACATTATGATGTCTATCTGTCTACATTACATTATGATGTCTACATTACATTATGATGTCTACATTACATTATGATGTCTATCTGTCTACATTACATTATGATGTCTATCTGTCTACATTATATTATGATGTCAATCTGTCTACAATACATGATGATGTCTATCTGTCTACATTATATTATGATGTCTACATTACATTATGATGTCTATCTGTCTACAATACATGATGATGTCTATCTGTCTACATTACATTATGATGTCTATCTGTCTACATTACATTATGATGTCTATCTGTCTACATTACATTATGATGTCTATCTGTCTACATTATATTATGATGTCTACATTACATTATGATGTCTATCTGTCTACATTACATTATGATGTCTATCTGTCTACATTACATTATGATGTCTACATTACATTATGATGTCTATCTGTCTACATTACATTATGATGTCTATCTGTCTACATTACATTATGATGTCTACATTACATTATGATGTCTACATTACATTATGATGTCTATCTGTCTACATTACATTATGATGTCTATCTGTCTACATTACATTATGATGTCTACATTACATTATGATGTCTACATTACATTATGATGTCTATCTGTCTACATTACATTATGATGTCTATCTGTCTACATTACATTATGATGTCTATCTGTCTACATTACATTATGATGTCTACATTACATTATGATGTCTATCTGTCTACATTACATTATGATGTCTACATTACATTATGATGTCTATCTGTCTACATTACATTATGATGTCTACATTACATTATGATGTCTATCTGTCTACATTACATTATGATGTCTACATTACATTATGATGTCTATCTGTCTACATTACATTATGATGTCTATCTGTCTACATTACATTATGATGTCTATCTGTCTACATTACATTATGATGTCTACATTACATTATGATGTCTACATTACATTATGATATCTATCTGTCTACATTAAAATTATGATGTCTACATTACATTATGATGTCTACATTACATTATGATGTCTATCTGTCTACATTACATTATGTCTACATTATATTATGATGTCTATCTGTCTACATTACATTATGATGTCTATCTGTCTACATTATATTATGATGTCTACATTACATTATGATGTCTATCTGTCTACATTACATTATGATGTCTACATTACATTATGATGTCTATCTGTCTACATTACATTATGATGTCTACATTACATTATGATGTCTATCTGTCTACATTACATTATGATGTCTATCTTCCTACATTACATTATGATGTCTATCTGTCTACATTACATTATGATGTCTATCTGTCTACATTACATTATGATGTCTACATTACATTATGATGTCTATCTGTCTACATTACATTATGATGTCTACATTACATTATGATGTCTATCTGTCTACATTACATTATGATGTCTACATTACATTATGATGTCTATATGTCTACATTACATTATGATGTCTATCTGTCTACATTACATTATGATGTCTACATTACATTATGATGTCTACATTACATTATGATATCTATCTGTCTACATTATATTATGATGTCTACATTACATTATGATGTCTACATTACATTATGATGTCTATCTGTCTACATTACATTATGATGTCTATCTGTCTACATTACATTATGATGTCTATCTGTCTACATTACATTATGATGTCTATCTGTCTACATTATATTATGATGTCTACATTACATTATGATGTCTACATTACATTATGATGTCTACATTACATTATGATGTCTATCTGTCTACATTATATTATGATGTCTACATTACATTATGATGTCTATCTGTCTACATTACATCATGATGTCTATCTGTCTACATTACATTATGATGTCTATCTGTCTACATTACATTATGATGTCTACATTACATTATGATGTCTACATTACATTATGATGTCTATCTGTCTACATTACATTATGATGTCTATCTGTCTACATTATATTATGATGTCAATCTGTCTACATTACATGATGATGTCTATCTGTCTACATTATATTATGATGTCTACATTACATTATGATGTCTATCTGTCTACATTACATGATGATGTCTATCTGTCTACATTACATTATGATGTCTATCTGTCTACATTACATTATGATGTCTATCTGTCTACATTACATTATGATGTCTATCTGTCTACATTATATTATGATGTCTACATTACATTATGATGTCTATCTGTCTACATTACATTATGATGTCTATCTGTCTACATTACATTATGATGTCTACATTACATTATGATGTCTATCTGTCTACATTACATTATGATGTCTATCTGTCTACATTACATTATGATGTCTACATTACATTATGATGTCTACATTACATTATGATGTCTATCTGTCTACATTACATTATGATGTCTATCTGTCTACATTACATTATGATGTCTACATTACATTATGATGTCTACATTACATTATGATGTCTATCTTCCTACATTACATTATGATGTCTATCTGTCTACATTACATTATGATGTCTATCTGTCTACATTACATTATGATGTCTACATTACCTTATGATGTCTATCTGTCTACATTACATTATGATGTCTACATTACATTATGATGTCTATCTGTCTACATTACATTATGATGTCTACATTACATTATGATGTCTATCTGTCTACATTACATTATGATGTCTATCTGTCTACATTACATTATGATGTCTATCTGTCTACATTACATTATGATGTCTACATTACATTATGATGTCTATCTGTCTACATTACATTATGATGTCTACATTACATTATGATGTCTATCTGTCTACATTACATTATGATGTCTACATTACATTATGATGTCTATATGTCTACATTACATTATGATGTCTATCTGTCTACATTACATTATGATGTCTACATTACATTATGATGTCTATCTGTCTACATTACATTATGATGTCTACATTACATTATGATGTCTACATTACATTATGATATCTATCTGTCTACATTATATTATGATGTCTACATTACATTATGATGTCTACATTACATTATGATGTCTATCTGTCTACATTACATTATGATGTCTATCTGTCTACATTACATTATGATGTCTATCTGTCTACATTACATTATGATGTCTATCTGTCTACATTATATTATGATGTCTACATTACATTATGATGTCTACATTACATTATGATGTCTACATTACATTATGATGTCTATCTGTCTACATTATATTATGATGTCTACATTACATTATGATGTCTATCTGTCTATATTATATCATGATGTCTATCTGTCTACATTACATTATGATGTCTATCTGTCTACATTACATTATGATGTCTACATTACATTATGATGTCTACATTACATTATGATGTCTATCTGTCTACATTACATTATGATGTCTATCTGTCTACATTATATTATGATGTCAATCTGTCTACAATACATGATGATGTCTATCTGTCTACATTATATTATGATGTCTACATTACATTATGATGTCTATCTGTCTACAATACATGATGATGTCTATCTGTCTACATTACATTATGATGTCTATCTGTCTACATTACATTATGATGTCTATCTGTCTACATTACATTATGATGTCTATCTGTCTACATTATATTATGATGTCTACATTACATTATGATGTCTATCTGTCTACATTACATTATGATGTCTATCTGTCTACATTACATTATGATGTCTACATTACATTATGATGTCTATCTGTCTACATTACATTATGATGTCTATCTGTCTACATTACATTATGATGTCTACATTACATTATGATGTCTACATTACATTATGATGTCTATCTGTCTACATTACATTATGATGTCTATCTGTCTACATTACATTATGATGTCTACATTACATTATGATGTCTACATTACATTATGATGTCTATCTTCCTACATTACATTATGATGTCTATCTGTCTACATTACATTATGATGTCTATCTGTCTACATTACATTATGATGTCTACATTACCTTATGATGTCTATCTGTCTACATTACATTATGATGTCTACATTACATTATGATGTCTATCTGTCTACATTACATTATGATGTCTACATTACATTATGATGTCTATATGTCTACATTACATTATGATGTCTATCTGTCTACATTACATTATGATGTCTACATTACATTATGATGTCTACATTACATTATGATATCTATCTGTCTACATTATATTATGATGTCTACATTACATTATGATGTCTACATTACATTATGATGTCTATCTGTCTACATTACATTATGATGTCTATCTGTCTACATTACATTATGATGTCTATCTGTCTACATTACATTATGATGTCTATCTGTCTACATTATGATGTCTATTTGTCTACATTATATTATGATGTCTACATTACATTATGATGTCTACATTACATTATGATGTCTACATTACATTATGATGTCTATCTGTCTACATTATATTATGATGTCTACATTACATTATGATGTCTATCTGTCTATATTATATCATGATGTCTATCTGTCTACATTACATTATGATGTCTATCTGTCTACATTACATTATGATGTCTACATTACATTATGATGTCTACATTACATTATGATGTCTATCTGTCTACATTACATTATGATGTCTATCTGTCTACATTATATTATGATGTCAATCTGTCTACAATACATGATGATGTCTATCTGTCTACATTATATTATGATGTCTACATTACATTATGATGTCTATCTGTCTACAATACATGATGATGTCTATCTGTCTACATTACATTATGATGTCTATCTGTCTACATTACATTATGATGTCTATCTGTCTACATTACATTATGATGTCTATCTGTCTACATTATATTATGATGTCTACATTACATTATGATGTCTATCTGTCTACATTACATTATGATGTCTATCTGTCTACATTACATTATGATGTCTACATTACATTATGATGTCTATCTGTCTACATTACATTATGATGTCTATCTGTCTACATTACATTATGATGTCTACATTACATTATGATGTCTACATTACATTATGATGTCTATCTGTCTACATTACATTATGATGTCTATCTGTCTACATTACATTATGATGTCTACATTACATTATGATGTCTACATTACATTATGATGTCTATCTGTCTACATTACATTATGATGTCTATCTGTCTACATTACATTATGATGTCTATCTGTCTACATTACATTATGATGTCTACATTACATTATGATGTCTATCTGTCTACATTACATTATGATGTCTACATTACATTATGATGTCTATCTGTCTACATTACATTATGATGTCTATCTGTCTACATTACATTATGATGTCTATCTGTCTACATTACATTATGATGTCTATCTGTCTACATTATATTATGATGTCTACATTACATTATGATGTCTACATTATATTATGTCTACATTACATTATGATGTCTATATGTCTACATTACATTATGATGTCTATCTGTCTACATTACATTATGATGTCTACATTACATTATGATGTCTATCTGTCTACATTACATTATGATGTCTATCTGTCTACATTACATTATGATGTCTATCTGTCTACATTACATTATGATGTCTATCTGTCTACATTACATTATGACGTCTATCTGTCTACATTATATTATGATGTCTACATTATATTATGATGTCTATCTGTCTACATTATATTATGATGTCTACATTACATTATGATGTCTATCTGTCTACATTATATTATGATGTCTACATTACATTATGATGTCTATCTGTCTACATTATATTATGATGTCTACATTACATTATGATGTCTATCTGTCTACATTACATTATGATGTCTATCTGTCTACATTACATTATGATGTCTACATTACATTATGATGTCTATCTGTCTACATTATATTATGATGTCTACATTACATTATGATGTCTATCTGTCTACATTACATTATGATGTCTACATTACATTATGATGTCTACATTACATTATGATATCTATCTGTCTACATTAAATTATGATGTCTACATTACATTATGATGTCTACATTACATTATGATGTCTATCTGTCTACATTACATTATGTCTACATTATATTATGATGTCTATCTGTCTACATTACATTATGATGTCTATCTGTCTACATTATATTATGATGTCTACATTACATTATGATGTCTATCTGTCTACATTACATTATGATGTCTACATTACATTATGATGTCTATCTGTCTACATTACATTATGATGTCTACATTACATTATGATGTCTATCTGTCTACATTACATTATGATGTCTATCTTCCTACATTACATTATGATGTTATCTGTCTACATTACATTATGATGTCTATCTGTCTACATTACATTATGATGTCTACATTACATTATGATGTCTATCTGTCTACATTACATTATGATGTCTACATTACATTATGATGTCTATCTGTCTACATTACATTATGATGTCTACATTACATTATGATGTCTATATGTCTACATTACATTATGATGTCTATCTGTCTACATTACATTATGATGTCTACATTACATTATGATGTCTACATTACATTATGATATCTATCTGTCTACATTATATTATGATGTCTACATTACATTATGATGTCTACATTACATTATGATGTCTATCTGTCTACATTACATTATGATGTCTATCTGTCTACATTACATTATGATGTCTATCTGTCTACATTACATTATGATGTCTATCTGTCTACATTATATTATGATGTCTACATTACATTATGATGTCTACATTACATTATGATGTCTACATTACATTATGATGTCTATCTGTCTACATTATATTATGATGTCTACATTACATTATGATGTCTATCTGTCTATATTATATCATGATGTCTATCTGTCTACATTACATTATGATGTCTATCTGTCTACATTACATTATGATGTCTATCTGTCTACATTACATTATGATGTCTACATTACATTATGATGTCTACATTACATTATGATGTCTATCTGTCTACATTACATTATGATGTCTATCTGTCTACATTATATTATGATGTCAATCTGTCTACAATACATGATGATGTCTATCTGTCTACATTATATTATGATGTCTACATTACATTATGATGTCTATCTGTCTACAATACATGATGATGTCTATCTGTCTACATTACATTATGATGTCTATCTGTCTACATTACATTATGATGTCTAT